>NC_044274.1:55836288-56063788 GCF_003957555.1 Calypte anna | reverse complement strand
GATGATTCTGTGAAATTCTGATAGTCTTTGCAGCATAGCTTTGTCCTTGTAGCCAAACTCCCACCCTTGCTCTGTTAGGACTACCTAGTAACATTGCCCATTTTCCAGCCTTCTACCATTCCTTCACAGGAGTCTTTGTGTCTCAAGATTATTTGGAAATTTATAGTTTTTGGTGGTGTCAAACTTATTTTCAGGCAATCATAAAGTAGATATGAACAGGCCGCTCCATACTCCATTTCTCTTAATTTAAACATATTTGCTTTATGAAATTACTTTAAAGCTATTATTTATAATAATAAAGACATAGGCAGGAGTGAAAAATCCACCTATGTAACTCATTGTCAAATTTACCTTTCAAAGACTTGAAAATTACTTCCAGGCCTTTGAAAGCAATAAACAACTCAGGTGGTCTATATAAAGAAGAGAATCATTAACTCTGCTTTTTCTCCTTGATTCCACAATAAGACAATGTCAGAATGACAGCAGCCATCAGTCCTTGGCCTCCTTATTCTAGTGTTATTTGACACTCAAATCAATTGATAATGCCACAAAATGCTGACATGTTTTCTCACTGACATTACAGTATGTAAAACTTTACCTTTAGTTGTACTGCAAAGTTAAGAACAAATGCTGGGGCAGTCAAAACACTGCTGTACAGTGCTGCTGTGGCAAAGAGACCTATTTTTTCTATTATACTTCATTGAACAGAAGCATTATAATAACAAAAAAGTATTTGCTTTATGAACACATAGTTTTGTGTTCATAATAATTGTGTTAAAAGCAAAGGATTGATTTTTCTATACTGCATGTTGTAAAAAATTGCTCTATTGTGTGATAATGTTCTTCAGCTGTATCATGATTTTCCAGAAAAAATCTTCCATGAACTAGGGAGTGTTTCCTGTCTTAGTAAAGGCTTTGGTTCCCAGGCATCACTTGTACCAGGATAACTCCAGGAGTAGACTCCAGAACAAATTCTGATTGTATGAACCTTGGTCTGGTATGATGGTTCTCACCATTTTCCCAGACTCTCAAACAGTGTAATGTCTCATGCATCACTGTACCTTCCTGCACTGACGAGATAATTATCACGTAGCTTTCTGACAATGGACCTCAGCAAGGAAACAAAACAATAAAAGCCAAACAAGGTGAAATTAAAAATCCTGGTAAAACTGTCTACCAAACTGAAATAGAAATGAGAACTCTGAGCTGCAGAGGACAGCCCAGAGGACAGAGAAGCCAAGCAGTCTTGACTTTTAAATAATGTTTTACCATTTGTTTCACTGCATGGTCTTGCATATGTTACTCAAACTTTTAGTTCTTCCATCTGTAGCAGAAGTTACCTATTTAATAGGTATATTAAACTTCATTATGGTCCGTGACCATGACATCTCATTTAAACTGGGTAGGTGGATTTCAAAGTATTTCTGTGGTGCTCCTCAGATCTCAGTTCATACTAAGTACCTTGAAAGTCAGAGAGCTTTGCTGGTTTACTTCGTGCTGCAGAATGAGCTTACCAGACCTCTGTCAACTGTTCTGATTTTTTTTTAATGTGGGGAACCATTCTTCTGTCTACAGGAAAGTGTAGGTTGATCAGACTACCACTTCTGGCTGAAAGTCAGACTCCAAAAAACTCCAAAAACCTATCTATAGACAAAAACTCTAGTGTTGCCCCATGAGAATGGAAAAAACTAGTCAGGATGTGTTATAATTTGCTCTGTTCCTTTGTGTGGGGAAGCACAAATGCTGACTGTGTTCTGCAGGAATTAGTATTTGGAATATTCCAGAAGAATGCTAGAATACTTGAGGAAAATGTTCCCCTTCAAAGTAGTTTAAGAATTTCAAGGGAGATTTCAGCATTACCCTGGCAGAAGACAAGAGTCAGAAAGGGGAATGCTGTCCCTGTAAACTGTGTTCAAATTTAGTGATTTTGAACCCTACAAATTTCCCTCAGCCTCTCCTCAAAGGGCTTGTTCTCTAGACCCTTCACCAACTTGGTTACTCTTCTCTGGACACGCTCCAGCAGCTCAGTGTCCTTGTAGTGAGGGCCCCAGAACTGAACACAGTCTTCAATGTGCAGCCCCACCAGTGCGAAGTACAGGGGGACACTTCCCTTCCAGTACAGGGATTGTTTTCCGACTCCGGCTGGCCACACTATTATTGATACCAAGCAGGATGCTGTTGGCCTTCTTGGCCACCTGGGCACACTGCTGACTTATATTCAGCCAGCTGTTGACCACCACTCCCAGGTCCTTTTCTGCCTGGCAGCTTTTCAGCCACTCCTCCTCAAGCCTGTAGTGTTGCATGGGGTTGTTGTGACCCAAGTGCAGCTGCAGTAAACACTTCAGAAAAAGGAACAGGTCATATAGAAATTGTTAGTGTTCTCTCATCTTCTTCCAGCTTCTCCACGGTGATTTATTGACTTTCTGTGCTACAGACTGCATATGGAGACTTATGTTTAATAGCCACCAGCACATCCGTCTTCTAGTTTCTTTTTAAATCTGTTTGTATATTCAGTCTTCTCTGAGAATACTCCTATAGTCTTATTTTCTATGTGTTCTATGAAATAATATTCCTTTTATTTGTTTTAAATTTGCAGCCTCTTCTTTTAATAAGCTATGAATGAACTCACTGCCATTCTTTAGATCTCTGTCATGCCACCTCTCATCCACTCAGTATCATTCTAGACTATTTCATCACACATGTAAACCACCACACACATCTGGTCACACATGTGGTCCTTCCTTGTTGTGTTTCTATATCTTTTCTGAGAAAATCAACCCAGACTCAAGTGCAATATTCAAGAAATGGGATTTAGACAACAGCCAAGACCATGATTTCTACCTACTTTCCAGCTCCTTTTCAATTAATTGCAAATATTCTGCTTGCATTTCAGAATCACACTGACCATAAAACTGATGTCCACAGGGAGTTATTCAAAGTGATTCCAAGTCATATACTTGTTTTCAAAAACAAATGTAACTACTACATAGTTTACTATGATTTATGGCTACTGGGAAGATGTTATTTACATTTCTGTTATTCCCAAACCATCCTAAAATAAAGCATACTCATAGAACTGTCTTGATTAAAAATTATAAAAATTAAAAGAATATCAAATGTAATTCCAGTGTGTATTTTATTTCCATGGTAACACAAAGGTAACTGAGTAGGTTAAGCTACAAATTGCGTACTCAGATATTTAAAGACCTCAATGAGATAAAGTGCCTTCATCAAGATTATCATTGCTTGTGCTATGTAATCAAGACAGGTCTATTAAGCCAAAGTAAAAACACTGAATGTTTCTGTGTTGTCTCTCTTCAAACAGATTGTCTACATACTAGTTTATCAAACATGGGAAATGAATATTGTTCTTTGTTACAGGCAATTTTTTGCAACCATGTTAAATAGAAAGGTGTTTTCTTTTGCAAATACTTCACACTGCGTATTTTACTATGCCATTTATAATAAAGTTTTTCAAATATATCCCTTCATATGCTAGATTCTCTCCAATTGCACACATCTCAAGCAACAACAAAAACAGATGCACTGAAAAGCACACCTCTGGGGTTTCTACTGGCTCAAAATTTTATGCATGGAATACAACTTTAAGATGTGGTCGTTGCCAAGCAAAACTGTTACAATCAAAAGCACACAGAACAAGAGTAGGAAAACAAAAGGAAAAAAACCTTCCTAGCTGAATTCAGATGCCAGGTCTGGATAGTAGAAAAATATTTATTTGGAAAATTTAGTAAAAATACTTCCTTCAGTTTATTCTCCCATTATAGGAGCAGAAGTTTATATTGTTTAATCACATTAACATCAGTAATAAATAACTTACATATGTGTAGTATCGCCCATCATAAAGTACCATGTAGGGTGGTTCTGCAAACTGTAATACTAATTACTGGTCACTCCACAGACACACTTGCCCTTAGCAAGCAACCAGAGTTTTGTGGTCCCATGAATTCAAAAGCTGTGATCATTTTTGTCCATACCAGGAACTTTACAAGAAATTGAGAAAAGAAAAACAAAACAAATAAAACAAACAAAAGCAACACTTGTTTTTTCCAAATGAAAATTCAAGAAGAATTTTCAGATGCCTGGCCCATGCATATTACAAAGTTCAGAATAAGCTTGCAAAAGCCCAAGAGGAAACATCCACTTGAATTTAACTCTGCATTTAACTCTGAGCATATTAAAAGAAACATTCTGTTCTGTATGACAGCCTCATAGACTTCACACGATACCCTGTATTAGACTGAACAGTCTGCACCAGTGTTACTGTAGGTAATAAATTTAGCAATTTCTAAATAGCAAAGTGACTACTTGGATGCATGTCATAGTGACTACTGTGTATGGTTAGGGACTCCCTTTCCATTCTCTGCTGATGGACATCTGCAGTGGAAACCTTCTGAAGAATTCAGAGCCCAGTCATAGAGCATCACCTATGCATCAATAGCTCCAACTCAAGCACATGTTTAAGTTAAGGTAGATGAGGACCTACTACAGAGAAATGTACCACCTATTGTTCCATCAATATCGTATTCTACAGCACCTGGGTTTTCTCTTGAAATTATCCATCTTGTAAAAAAAAAAAAAAAAAAAAGGCTCAAACTTGATTTTATCTTATAAAATCTTGAATAACTTGCAGTCTGAGGTAGCTCAGCTGCACATGAGAGGGCAAAAGAATTTTTGTGACAGGAAAATAGACTCATTTTTCAAAATGAACTAATCTTTTCTGATGGCTTTTAATTCATATCAAGATAAATTTTTGGAAGGAAATCATAGTTTATTCACCTCATGAAACATCTGTAGTATTATCACTATTTTCACCATATCAATTTGGGCCTCAATCCCACTCTTCTTAATTTCAAGGGAAACCAGATCAAACCTATAAAAAATTTAAAAATAGCTTTCAACAACATAGTCTGTTAAAATTATTAGCTAAAACTGAAAATAATTTTACATTGTTTATACTAAAGCAGTAAATTTTTTCACATCCATGTATATTTGAGGTTTGACTCCACTAAATCAGATGGAGAAAACCACAGCTTGAACTTAACAGAGAGTTCAGACTAGGTTCATGTGTCTGGCCCCACTGGCACTGAATAACCACTCATGCCAGAGCAGCTCATTTTATCTTGTGTGGCGGACAATGTGAAGAGGTATTCTTAATTATACGGGATTTGTTGGGGCAATAAAGTGTTGAGGTGCTGGTGTAGAGAAAGACATGAAAAACCCTTCTGAATTAATACAGAATAATACTTAACTGTTTAGAAGAAAGTTACTTTTGCTGTAGCTCAAGTATTACTCTGTTATACAGAGAATCAGCTTTATGCACATACGCATATCTACAGTTAACAACTCCATTTAAGCAAAGATGAAATTTTCTATGGAATTAGCTCTGGGGCACACTTTTAAATGTTCATAACTCCATTACTTTACAATCAACTCTTATACAAGCTAGCAAAATACGTACTATTCACTGGGGACTAGTTACATGCTGTGTTTCATACATCAAAGTTTTGTCATTTCTACATTACACTAAGGAGAAATAACCCAGTTGCAGCAACCTTTTCTTTATTAAAAAGTAAAGTGTTGTTTTCACTCAGGAAAATATCAGAACCAGATGAACGCATTTTACTTCAGCTGCAGAAGAGGGAAATAACACCTTTGAGCACTGAGCAGTTGAGCATGAGGCAGAAAGGTGAGAACTCTAGAACAATCTGAAAACAGGTACTTGCAGCAACAGGTTTTGATCTTAACTGCATCTCCATAGCTTTTTCCCAGTCTCCATTCTTAAGAGTCATGAACAGAAGTGTCATTCTGTTTGCTCTCCCTTTGCTTCTCTTGCTTAGGATAGTTGCCATCCTGTCTTTGTCCTTTTTCTAAATTAGTAACCTTCCTTTATCCTTTCTCTCATTACTCAGCTCCTACTTCTTCTGTGGCTATCTGTTGATAACTTGGAAGCAATAGATTCATTAATAATTGTATGATTGAAAGATGCTGGCAGCAATAGACATTTAGTATCCTCAAAGTTAATGTTGAGGTTTCACTGAACTACGAGCACTAGAGTTGCCTGAATGGGCCTACTGACCACAAACCAAACCTTTTGAACATGTACCTCAAGTCACCCTTTCAGCAGTTAGTGATGAAGTTGAGGAATGCAATATCAAAACTAACAAAGGGGAAAAGAGAACATGGCAGAGAGATGGGCAGTAAAATCTGATTGCACTTAATACTTTCTAAAATACTGTGATTTGTGGCCATGATTATACTATTGCCATGAATTAGACATTTTCAGAAATGCTTATCTATAATTAATTTGCCAATTACACACCATTAATTTATCATGCAACTTTATTTGCCCCTCCTCTTCCCTTGTAACGCCTTCCAGTGAATTATCCAGATGAATCCTTGGTAATGAACTGAGAGACAGGAACGATCCTAATAGCCATAGGCTATCTTCATTGTCCTTTTTTTTGTCAGACATAAGGTATTTCAGAAGAGATTTTTGCAGTGAGCTGGTTATCTGTGTGAATAGAAATGGTTCTTGAGCTTCACAGTTGCACTTTAGAGGCACTTTTTTCCATCACTAGCCCAGGATCATTAAATAACTCACTCTGGTGAACTCAAATAAGTTTATCCCAAGATAATCAGTGAGCACTCTGACAGAGCCTTAAGAATGTTTCTGTGTTGCCACACTGATCAAAACCAGATGGTTGTCATTAGGAGTTTTAATGTGACTCTGTAGTGTTGCTGTGCATCAAGTTCAGATCTTCATGCATCCTCTTAATTACTCAATTTATATCTGAAGTCCCCCGTAGGCTGCATACACCAAATTGCTGATGTAAATATATACAAAGTGTGTGTGTGTACTAAAGGACCGCTCCAAATACATGTGCCCCTCCCCAATGACTGCTTCTCTGCCAGCTGGTGTGCAGAACTCTTTATTTCATAGGAAATGTGTTCTTCTCTAACTATATCATTACCCTTTCTTTTTCTGTAGACAGAGGCATAATACAACAAATTAAAAAAAATATGTATCTGCAACTGAATCTGAGCAGAAAGATGTCAATCCACTAATATACAAACACACTGAAAGATAATGTGTGACACCTCATTCACCTTAATTACAGCTTATTAGAACCTGCTTTGATTCTTACAATGGTGATTCCAATGCTCTTATCTGACAGTTTAATGAGGATATGAAATTAATAGTATTACTAATGAGGATCAGCTGAAATTATTCATCAGTTATTAGTAACAGCTCCAAAAGCTATATTTCTAAATACTATATTACATAAGACAATCTGCAAAAGTGAAGCAGGCAAAGCAAAATGTTGCCCAGTAGTAGATTATTTCCAAGCCAGAAGAATGATATCAACTGTATTTTTGAGGCAAGTTCAGCTATTTATTTAAAAAAGAAACTATTTTGATCCTTTCTGTGGGTTTCTTTGCAATCAAAATTTGAAAAAGGATGAAGTAGAAAAATATCTATGAGAAACCAGTTAAAGTTGAATAATGAAACACCTTTGTCATAGTGAATGGGGAAAATACAGAATGCAAATTGGGCTTGGTTCTACAAGGCTTGAAAAGTGAAGCTGACAAAACTGAAGTCTTTAAACCAATAAAATGTCAAGAGCATTAGGCATACAACCCTGATTTAAGAACTGTCTTTGTTTATAACCCTCTTCAGCCTTCCTGGGCATCAGCAGTCTCTACTTCTGGAAAAATGGCTCCTAAGCTGTGAAGCTGGCTTTTGTTGTGATTCAGATTTTCACTCTCTATAAAGCAGTAAGCTGATGGGGGTGGGGAGGGAACATCCTAAATAAGGTTGCTCCTTTGAATATTGTGGCTTCTGATCTTCAAAGGAGTTACTTCTACTGATATCACTGCAGTACTAGAAAGAGGCTACATGAGAAGAAAGAAAGCATATGTTGGTTTGATAATACTCTCCTGATTCACTCAGTGCATAATTCTTAGTCTTTTTCTTCCTCTGTCTGAACATATGGTGGTTTTAAATCAGGTGAGTTAAGCAATAGAGGAAGGAAAAAATTACTCTACTTAGCAATACATCTGAATTTAGAACTAATAATCTGCTGCATATTCTGATCCATTTTCTGGTGGAGTTTTGAGATGGCCTTTTCCATTACTTCTATGACATAGCTCTATCATGCTTGCTTTTACGCCTTTTTTTTTCTGAGCTAAATAGCCTTTGCAAGTAACTGTTCAGAGAGCACTTTCTATGTTGCAATAATTTGCATTGCATTGTTCCTTATACTTCTTCATATTCCTGTTGTTGGCTGATATTTTATCATCTGAGATGTATGCCAGGACTGAACACTGTAACCAAATCATTCTACAAAGTAAAGTAACATTAGACCAACTTCAGAGTTTCCTGTAGTTTTCCTAAGACAACACAGCATCTTGCTTTCTGCTGTTTGTTTTGGGGTTTTTTTCCCTTCATTGCTGCAGATTTTTTTTCACCAGAATGCATGGTGCCATTAACTTTTTCCCTGAATTAACAATTCATGCATTGCAAGATGCTAAATGGATTCTTTCACAAGTGAAGCTGACAAAACAAGTGAAGCTGACCAATAAAATATCAGGTGCAGTAGGCATACAACCCTGATACGTCACATTCTCTTTCATTCAGTTGCACTTCCCTGAGAAATCTCTTTATGATTTCTTATGGCATTGAACTTTCCTGATCTAATTAATTTGATTGATTTGTAAAAGCTGTAACATTTTTCCTGGTGTATCCACCCTACAGCAGGCCAGTGACTTCCTCAGTACTGCATGCAGCCATCATCAAAGAACTTATCTGCTATGACCTTGTCTAAATGGATTATCTTTTTTTCCAGTCACCCAATGCTAGGTACCAGAGAATTACACTCTCTAACCATGAACTGTGTGAAAATTTTGTGCTAAATCTGCTGCTTGATAAATTCATTGAGCATCCCAGTCCCTATTTGGTGAGACAGTGAATAAATATTCCCTGCTTATCTCCATGATCCATTCATGGCTTCCTAGGCATCTCTTTTCCTCTTTTCACTTTCAAGTCACTTATTTTCCAAGCTGAAATTTCTTATTGTATTGTCTCTTTGGAAAAAAACTGTCAATCCTGAAAATTGATGTTGCTTTTCAATATATTTGTTAGTTTGACTGCTTCCTGTCTGAGACAGAAAAAATTGCTTTCTGCAGTGTTAAAAAAGGGTCAGTATTCATGTATTTATATGTTGGTATAATGTGTTTTTCTTTTTTTTTTTTCTGGCAAGCCTTAACATTACAGTAGCCTTTTTTTGACTGGCATTGAAATTACTTTTCCTAGTACTATCCACAGTGCTGATAAGCACTTTTTCCTATAGCAACCTATAGGAAAGCAACTGTGGGTCAGCAACCTATAACTGTACATGCATTATTAGGATTAATTTTTGTGTGTGCATGTGCCTCACTGTGCATTTGTAGAGATCAAGTTTCACCCACTCAGTTTTCTTAAATGATTCTGCAACTCTTAGCAGATAAATGCAAATATTATTCCAAACTTAAGGATAGTAATGAAAATCTATTCTGGCAAAAATCTGTCCAGACAGGGTAGAGATGAGAACATGCTTTCTGAGTGATACACATGGATATATTCAGAACATTTCTACAGGCTTTGGCTGTCCAGATGCTTTCTCTTTTAGTCAACCAGACTTTAATGGTCTTACTTAAAGGTCTGAAAAACTCCTGCTGACTTTACAGTGCCCAATATTTCACTTGTGCGCTTTTGCTTTTGTCCTAGGGAGAAGAAAGAGACTGTAATAGAGTGGCTGCAGAGGGGTTCATGGAAGTATGAAATCAGCTTTTTACAGTTGCCTCCAAGGAACAGGACTCTGAAAGAACTGAGAACAGTCTTCACTTCACAGGAGCTAATTCTCTGGAAGTATTTCTTAATCCCCATAAGACAGACCCATAGGAATGCAATGGTAGGTTTTTTCTTTTTCTTTTTCTTTCTTTTCTAATTTTTTTGACTGATATTTTGGTCACACTTTAGCCAGCTCTAATTAGCATATTTTTGCAAACTGGTGAAACAAGCAACATTTTTAACTTCTCTCTGAACATTTTGGGAGGCAAAACACAGAAATAACACCTACATTTAGAAGGTTCTGCTATAGGCCTTGTTCCAAGCCTCATTTGAAACTAGCTGTAAGAAAACTAAGAGAATCAGACTAGTTGGGCCTTACACACCCATATGGAACTAAAAAAATCTAATGGCAACATATGAAACTGTCAGCTGGTTTTTGAAGTGTCATATAAGAAAGCAAAGCATTAGCTGAAATTTAATTTACTGAACATAACTGACATGAACAACAACAAACCAAAATTAGTAAAAGCATGTGCCTAGGGCAATCTACTGTTGTTTATTTATTTAGGTTTTCTAAAGCTGCTTATTCCTTAGGTTTCTTTTTTAAATATGTTATATTGTGACAGAAAAATTAGTAACAATCAAATGCAAAATGCATTTAAAAATAAATAAAATAAAACCTATATTTATTCCCTAGTGTATATAATATTTTTTAAAATTCTGTTGCAAATAGATAGATTTCCTGTAGTGGCCTTTTATTTACTCTAGTATCAGGAGAAAACAATGTATAAGGGATTTCTCAAATACCAGCATTCAGCGTAGATGAAACTGAGACGTTATGAAGGTTTCTAGTTTCCTTCAAGTGTCTACATATGGATGGAGAAGATCTGGATGGAACAGAGATCTTTTCTTTGAATTCCTAGATATAAATGGATCAGAGAATTAATTTATCCCCTGCTATGCTGGGTTCAAACTAGAAATAGATTACCAGTGATTCATTCTGTCTCTGTTCAGACCTTCATATGAGCTAATCCATTCTTCTTCATAATTCCATTTGGTTTTTTATTTTCCTCTGGAATACTCTTGGCTCATTCCTTATTTATTCAAGTATTAGATAGTGAAAGAAATTTTAATCATGGAGGACTCCCTCAGGCACCATGTCCAGCATCTAGATGCCATTGACACATATAGTCTCTGGATGAGATGCTGAAGTGTCCCAGCACCTGTGTTTTAAGGAGTTAGTGGCTCAGGGTGTTCAGTTCCTACATGTTCCCAAGTTCAGACCTAAGCTCTAGCAAAGCCCACAGAGGAGGCAGATGGAGGACCCAGGGATAAGTGCACTCAGGTAGGAATAAGGCACACAGTCCTTCCAATCTCTTCTCTATCTGAGAAGTTTTGAATCACAGGCTCACTTTTTTTTTTTGTTTTGTTTTGTTTTTGTGAATATGCTAGATGGTAGATTTTTTTGGCAAGTATTCTTTCTGCCAAAGTTATTTCTGCTTAGGTTTTCTTTAAGGAAAACATCTGCACATCATATCAAGGACATGGCTTCTGCTTGAGACCCATAGAGATGATTGATTTGCTAGGCCTTGTGCAACCAGTGTTTTCTTCCTTTTCCCTCTGAATCCAGGTCTTCTCTTTCCCTGGGACATTCCACTTAACAGTACCTCAGGCGTATTGCTTGCAGACTCTGCTCACCTTTCCCATATATTTCCCATATATTCCCAAATATGCTATATTTTCAATGTTCTTCCTAAAGCCCAAAAGCCTTTAAGATGTACCAGAAAAAATTTGGACTTGGTTGTGTCAGATGGACTTCCTTTACTTATGTCTGTGACTTTACTTTTATTGTACAAGCATACAAATGCTAATTGATGACAGAATCTGGCCCATTTTAGATATTGACATATATCCACAACATAAACCAATCATTATATTACCACATAGTATAGCAAATTGTTTTTTAGGCAATAAAAAAGTATTATCATCTCCAAAGGAGCAATTACACCACACACTGTGAATGCATATTAAAAATAATACAGAACTCCTTAGTCTAAATTAGTGTGTTGACATGATGGCAGCTCTGAAGATGGAAGACTTCAAAATGCTTGGGTATTCTGTGCATTAAATTCTCATCAGGGTGACTAAACTGACAAAAAAGTATCAGTGAAGACACTAGAAGCAGATCTTCCTTTAATGTAAAATACTATTATTTTGAGTACATCTAGGTTAGCTTAAGAACCAACTGTTCATTATTCTTTAACATAAATAAAATGGTCCAAAAGTCAAAGGAGGGGTTATGCTATACTAACTTATCAAAGAGAGCTTGTCAGTGTATCTTCCACTTCATGCCAGTGCAACACATCTGCCTTGTGTTAGTGACTTCTCAGTACTCATTCTCAAATGCTGAGACTTTCTATAGTCAACTGAGATTAACCACTAGATCATGCTCTTTAGTGCTCATGGGTGACTTCAATCAACCTAATATTTGTTGGAAAGCCCACACAGCTAGGTATGTTCAGTCCAAAAGACACTTTCAGTGCATCGATGATACCTTTTGATGCAGCTAGCTGAAGGACCAGCTAGGAGAGGTACACTTCTGGACTTTGTATTAACAAATAAAAAAGGTCTTGTTGGGGATGTTAAGGTTTTAAACAGCCTTGGTAACCGTGACCATGACATGGAGTTTAGTATATTACAAGGAAGTAAGAAGGATGTTAGTAGAAACACAACCCTGGAATTCTGCAGGGCTAACTTTGTACTCCTTAAGAATCTACTTGCGGGAATCCCAAGGGCTAAGGCTCTGGAAGGGAGCCCAAGAAAGTTGGTCAGTTTTTAAATGCCAGTTTTTATATGTCGCTTTCTTCAAACCCAAGACAAGTGCATTCCCTTGAGTGAAAAATCAGGTAGAGTTGGTAAGAGACCTGCATGGGTCAACAAGAAACTTTTGAAGAAAGTCTCATGGAAGAAAGAAGTTTACAGCTCATAGAAGAAGGGACTTGTCACTTGGGAGAACTCTAGGGATGTTGTCAGAGCATGTAGCAAAGCAACAAGAAGGACCAAAGCCCTCTTTAAACTCAGTCTGGCAGAGCAAGTATAAGGAAACAAGAAGAGTTTCTTCAAATATATCAGCAGTAAAAGGAAGAAGAGGGAAAAAGTGGGGCCACTGCTGAATGGGGTGGGAGCCCTCATCACAGAGGATGCAGAGAAGGCAGATTAGCTGAATACCTTTTTTGCTTCAGCCTTTACTCCTAGGAGCAGCCCTTGTGAACTCCAGACCCTAGGTATGAGAGAGAAAACCTGGAGGAGGGAAGACTCCCTAGTAGTCAATGAAGACTGAGTTGGAGATCAGCTGCACAGATTGAATATACACAAGTCCATGGGCCCTGATAGGATGCACCCAGGAGTGTAGAGAGAGCTGGCTGATGTCATTGCCCTACCACTCCATCATTTTTGAGAGATCATGGCTAACAGGAGAGGTATCTGAGGACTGGAGGAAAGCCAGTGTCACTTCAGTTCTTCAAAAGGGGCAAGAAGGAAGATACAGACAATTACAGATCAGTTGGCCTCACCTCCATCCCTGGAAAAATGATGGAGTGGCTTGTTCTGGAGGTCACCCCTAAGTATATAGATGAGAAGGTTATCAGTATTCAGCATGGATTTGGCAATGGGGAATCATGCTTGAGTAATCTGATGTAAGCCTTCTATGATGTTGTGACTGAATGGGTAGATGCAGGGAGACCACTGGATGTAGTCCACCTTGACCTTAACAAGTCTTTTGACACAGTCTCCCATAACATCCTTGTGAGCAAGGTCAGGAAATGTGGGATAGAAGAAGTTGCAGTAAGATGTATTAATAAGTGGCTACACAATAGAGCCCAAGACCGGTGATCAATGGCACAGAGTCCAGCTGGAGACCTGTTACTAGGAGATTCCTCCAGGGATCAGTGGGTCCAGTCCTGTTCAACATCTTTATCAATGGGACAGAGTGTCTTCTCAGCAAGTTTGCTCATGACACAAAGCTGGGAGGACTGGCTGGCACCCTAGAAGGCTGTGCTGTCATTCAGAGGGACCTACACAGACTGGAGAGTTGGGTAGGGAGAAATGTAATGAATTATAGCAAGGACAAGTACAGAGTCTTACATATGGGTAAGAACAATCCCAGGTACCAGTATAGGTGGGGGACTGAGCTATTGGAGAGCAGTGAAGGGGAAAGGGACCTGGGGGTGCTGGTGGATGGAAGGATGACCATAAGCCAACAGTGTATCCTTGTGAGAAGGGGGTTGGTTAGTAGGTCAAGAGAGGTTCTCCTCCCCCTCTAGTCTGCCCTGGTGAGGCTGCATCTGGAATATTGTGTCCAGTTCTGGGCCCCTCCGTTCCAGAAGGATCAGGAACTTCTTGAAAGAGTCCAGAGCAGAGCCTTTAAGATAATTAAAGGAGTGGAACATCTCCTTTATGAGGAAAGGCTGAGGGAGGTGGGTCTCTTCAGCTTGGATGAGAATGAGGGGTGACCTCATCAATGTTTATAAATATGTAAGGGGCAAGTGCCAGGAGGACGGAGTCAAGCTTTTCTCAGGGGTGACTAACAATAGCACAAGGGGCAATGGTTTTAAACTGGAGCATAAGTGGTTCCCTATAAATATTAAGAAGAATTTTTTCACTGTGAGGGTGACAGGGCACTGGCACAGGCTGACCAGTGAGGTTGTGGAGTCTCCTTCTCTGGAGACATTCGAAACCCACCCGGGTGCGTTCCTGTGTGACCTGCTGTGGGTGACCCTGGTCTGGCAGGGCAGGTTGGACTCAATGACCTTTCAAGGTCCCTTCCAACCCCTAACTTTCTATATTCTATGATTCTGTGGTCTAGTTTAAAATATCCCTGGTCCCTGCAGGGGGGCTGGATGAGATGACCTTTAAATGTCCCCCCTGTTGCTGCTGCTTTCCTTTCCCTTCATGGACATTACATTGGAAGTGTGAAAGGCTGGAAGGAAGGTTACAGGGGACGACATAACATTATAGAGTCCTAAAAAGAATATTTGTAAATCCTGTAGTTCCACTTACATTGTTCCATTCAAAAATTCTTTTTTCTCTGGAAACCTGCAAGTTGATTTCTGGCTTTGTAGGGCTTGTTTTAGAACCTGCCATATTTATTACATTTGTTAAAGTACAGATGTGGAAGAAACTCGCTATGCCATGGGAGCTTGTGCAAACTGCACGAAGTCCAACAAGGCCAAGTAAAAAATCCTGCATCTGAGCCGGGGAAATCAGAAACACAATTACAGTTTGAGTGGAGATTGGATCAAAAACAACTTTGAGGAGAAGGACTTGGGAGTGTTGATTTATGAAAAAATCAATATGAGCCAGCAGTGTATGTTTGCAGTCCAGAAAGACAACTGCATCCTGGGCTGCATCAAATGGAGAGTGGCCAGTGGGTCAAGGTATGTGACTTTGGCTCGCCTCTGTTCTCACATGACCCCACCTCGAGTACTGTGTCCAGGATCAGAGACCCAAACATAAGGAGGACATGATGCTCCTGGAGTGAGTCCAGAGGAGGGCCTCAAAGATGATGAAAGGGGTCTTCTCCTATGAAGACAGGCTGAGAGTTAGGGTTGTTCAATCTGGAGTAAGTTCCAGGGAGACCTTCCAGCAGACTTCCAGTACCTGAGGAGGTCTGCAGGAAAGCTAGGGAGGGACTTTTCACAAGGGCATGCAGTAATAGGGCAAGGGGCAATGTCTTTAAACTGGAAGAGGGAAGATTTAGGTTAGACACTGGAAAGAAATTCTTCAGTTTGAGGGTGGTGAAACATGTAATAAGTTACCCAGAGAGGTTGTGTTGGCCCCTTCCCTGGAAGTGTTGAAGTCCAAGTTGGATGGGGCTCTGAAGAACCTGATCTAGTGGGTGGTGTCCCTTCCTGTAGCAGAGGGGTTGGATCTAGCTAGTCACTAAGGTCCCTTCCAACCATTCTATTTATTCTATGATTCTATGAAATCATGTTCTTTCATTACTGTGCTGCAAGTCTCATTGGAAACAATGAATTTCCTTTATTTTGACCCATTCCACATTCAATAAGTATCGCTACTTATAAGAATTTTACTTTTCATTTGTAGGACAAGACAGACTTGTTAGTGATTTACCTCTGACATTTATTGATTTCTTCTTAGTACATGCAGTATATAGCAAATTTCTTTTAGGCAGTAACAATAATTGTATTTTAAGACTTAAAGATGTCCGTGCCAAATTACATTCAGGACCCTGTTGAATTTCTCAGTCCAGCCTCTTGGCTGCAGAACGGAAAATATAAGACAAATAATCTTTACTGACACTCAGCCTACCTTTTACTCTCCTTTTCTCTTGCATGCAATATTTCTAGATTAATAATACTTACAAAAATATATTTTTTTAAATATTGAAAATGAATGCTTGTAATTAATCATAATTACTGTTATCCCACAAGGACACAGAAGAAAACTAGAAACTTTTAATCTATAGCAACTTTACAAGCCACCAGAGCTAAAAGTTAATTGGAAATTAATTCCATAGTCTGTGTAAATTATTTTTGTTTAATCATGTGTTACTAAATAAATAATATACATTTAAACAGGATATTGTAAGTACTAGATAATTAACAATAATCAGAAAACATTGTTCTGCAATAAAATGGTTTGGCCAAGTCTAATTTATTTTTCTCACTTATAACACTAAAAGAACACCTTACATTTGTACTTTATATGCAAGTCACAACAGTTCTGTTCATAACCACACTCTGTCTCCTTTACATATTCAAGTCATTTGCAAAATTTCCATGATCTGCATAACAAAAAACAGACATTACTGTTGGTTTAAGGGCCTGTTTTTTTCAGTCCCCAAAAATATTTAAACTGGTTACACAACAAAATAAGATCTAAACGGCAAATAATTTTAAATAAATAACTTCTAATCTCTAATTGCAAGATTCTGAGAATCTAGTCCATCTGTACCGAAAATAGATGTCACCCAATAGTCATAAATTGACATCACTCTTTTTCCTGATCAGGTTACCGACATAAATAATGCTCTATGAACAGTCTGTGTTAAATATAACCCAGAGGAGGTTCTACCTAAATGTAGACACCTGAAAATGGCTATGTGAAGACTTAATTGATTTTTTTTTTTCCCCCATGTCTGGCAGTAACAAATACTGAGCAGCTTTTGCTTTGTTAGTGTATGTGTTGTTAATGCACTTTCTGCATCCATTTAAATGCAAATCCTCCTGCAAATAATCATTTGAAGGAGCAAAAAAAAAGGAGTATGTTCAGCTGAAGACAGAACTGGAGGGATAATAGAAGGCATGAGCAGAGTTTTTATAATAAAAAACCCTTTGGAATGCCAATGAAAACACATTAACAACTGCATTGAAAAATTCTCAATAGGATATCAGAGTACTATGTATACATGATTTCCCGAAGGTGAAATAAAACTAATTAATTTAAAATATATGTATGCTGCATATATGTTTGCGAACAAGTAGTACTGTGTATACGTATATTCATGCCAGAGCTAAAAACAGAGCCTTAAGGACTAGGTACAAACAAATATTTGTTGTTTGATTCTCAAACTGGAAAAGAAGAATCATTAAACAGACTACCCTATAACCAAATTATGCTTTGGGGTGGTATGTATACAGAAAACAGGGATTCATTAAACATAATTAAACTAGAGAACAGCAATTTTGGACCTATTTACTCTGGGGCAGTATGATCGTGGAAGAAGTTCCAGTTTATACATTTCTGAAGGCCACTTAAATAGGTAAAACCCGCATACCTCTAGACTGTGTTAGAATATAGAAATAAGCTTCCTCCCCACTCATAACCTTTTAATATTTCCAGCGTGTCTCACTCTGAGTCAGTTAGCTTATCTGACATGCAATACATTGCCATGGTTAGAGGCAGCACTGTATTTTTTTATGCCCTGCTAGCTTCCTGGCTTACAACTGACTCATTTGATAACAGCATCACGATAATAAAGTCCTGAAATTCTGCTCAGTCATTACACTGACAATCAGCCATTCATCTGGAGCCAGTGCAGAGCAGGCACCTCATTTCTTGGAGATGAGTTTCTTGAAGTCCCTGCCCATGATCATGGGAAGCCAAGAAAGTTAATAATTAAACGTTGAGAGTGTATTTCTAGATCATGTTGCAAAGGTCTTGTGCTGGAAACTCTGGTGAACAATAGCAGGTTGAATTTTAAATTGTTTAATTGATCAGTTGTTGTGGGTCTTTGAAATTGTTTAAGTTTAAGCCACTTGTCAGAATGTCACAGCTGTACTGGTAGAGCCATATACAATCTATAGTGGTTCACTGTGGAAAGGGAAGGTGGACATGGTATAGAAGTCCAAAAAGTGGAAGGTCAGTGGAAGGTAGGAAGGTCAGGGACTGGTAGAGGTGGAAGGAGCAGGGGAAGAAGAGGGTAATTTCTCAGAATAACAGTTAGAATGAGAACAAACTAGAAATGTATTCCTTTGCATGGTGGACAGAGGAAGAGGGGAGAATGGAAAAGGAATTTTCTGAGAAAAAGGAAGCCAGAATTCAACTCATGTACTGGATAAAGTGTATTAAGTTGTTACTTATGCATGTAGGAGAAAAACACTTGACAGGAGAGCATGTGTGTATCTGTCTTTCTGTCCACCCAAGTGCAACAGTCTCTCAGGCAACCTCCCTCCATTAACTATCTAATCTATCTCTCTCTTCAGTGGAAATAAGCAGACCTTAAAGCATTTTCATCTTTCTCTTCTCAGACGTCGAAAGAAGGCAGATCCAAAGAACTGTTTTTCCCTTCCTGGATGTAGTCAGCAGTAGTAGAGGGGATTCTTTGTCTCAAGATTGAAGCCTTGCAAAGAGAGGGAGGGAAGGGACAAAGCGTTGGTAACCAACATGAGTTTCATACAGGACAGAGAGAACAAAAACTTCCTGTAGAGAAGACAAACCAGGTGCCTTGAGTTGCCAAAGAGTGGGTGTGAGTCCACCTGTGCCTGATTAGGACAGGCCCCTATTGGGCATGAGCAAGGCCAGGGGGCCAATAAAGGTGGAACACACACCCACAGAAAAAACCTTAGCTCACTCTGGTGCGAGGCATGGAGAGGCCAGCAGCTCGTCGAGCCTCTGGAGCAAGAAAGGCTCTTCCCACTACACTTCTACCCTGGAAGCGCTGTGTGGTGGCTGGAGTCCTGGAAGAGACCAGCAGCTCGTCGAGCATCAGGAGCAAGAATGGCTCCTCCCGCTACATTTGGTGGAGAATGCGGGCAGCATACAGACAACTTAAGAAGCAACTTGTGGAGAGCTGGCAACAGGAACATTCTCCCTGATTTGAAAAAATGCCTGGGCTAACACTCTCCCTGAAAGGTATGACCAGCAAGCTCTTTGGTTTGGGAACCCCTGAGCAGAGGGAAGCCAAGATAAGGATTCTCTCTTTGGAAGCCCCTGAGCAGAGGGAAGCCAAGAGAAGAGCAGATATAGGAGGGAGAAAGAACAGAGACTTTGTGAAAAAGTGCCTGGGCTGACATTGAACGGTTGCCTAAGCTAGGGTTAAATCCCGTAAGTCGTAAGTGTATTTTTGTGTAAAAAAATTTTGTGTGTAAAAATCCTGTATGTCTATGTCTAAATTCTGTATAAGTGTGTTCTCTACTGCCCCTTGGTGCCCCCTCGATGCTCTTAGCTGAGTGTCCCGCGGGGCCCAAAGAAAAATCCTGTGTATAAGTGTAAATGTTTAAGTGTAAATGTTTGTAAAAATCATGTTAAATCGTGTTAAATGTTTCTAAATGTTTGTATTCTGTAATCAGTGTTAAAAAAAAAAAAAAAAAGGGGGAAATGTAGAGAAGACAAACCAGGTGCCTTGAGTTGCCAAAGAGTGGGTGTGAGTCCACCTGTGCCTGATTAGGACAGGCCCCTATTGGGCACGAGCAAGGCCAGGGGGCCAATAAAGGTGGAACACACACCCACAGAAAAAACCTCAGCTCACTCTGGTGCGAGGCATGGAGAGGCCAGCAGCTCGTCGAGCCTCTGGAGCAAGAAAGGCTCTTCCCACTACACTTCTACCCTGGAAGCGCTGTGTGGTGGCTGGAGTCCTGGAAGAGACCAGCAGCTCATCGAGCATCAGGAGCAAGAATGGCTCCTCCCGCTACAACTTCCATCCTAAGGCAAGGCTTAGAAACAGTTATCAAATATGACCATCTACAGTGACACTATTTTTTCCATTGCTGGCCATAGCAAAATCTTTTAAAGACAGAGTCAGCTAGTGGTCTCCTTCTGCAGAGAGTGTGCAAAAGCACATCTATGACCTTTAGGTGATCGGCTGGTACTGTGAACCAAATATATAGCAACAATATTGATTTTATCCAACTTCCTTGTCTAATGTCTTGGCTTTTTGCTGTTCTTCTAGATCAGATAATTACTAATCAACACAATTAGAATTAAGCAAATAATTTGCAATGGGTAATTTAGCAGATGAATTTATCCTCTTTTCATGAGTATGGAATATTGTTGAGCAGACCATGATCTCTTTTAAGATATTCATTATCCTAATTTATTCTGAAAATGTTCTCCATGAAAGCTTCTGTTTATTTGGAACTTAACATTTCCTCTATGTGTGTTGCCTGGCTATTACTGATCAAATAAATCACTTGATATCAATATTTTTCCATGACTGGATAAACAATTTAATAGAATATATCAAATCAATATATACTAATTTATGTTTAATTTGGTTACAATTTAGAAATCAATTCTCTGTTAAAATCTACAATAGAAAGATTTTGTTTGTTTTATCATCCTTCAATAGACTGAAGAGATTTTTGGTTCTAAATGCAGCTTGTGTGTGTGCACTTACCTTCACCAACACCTGATGAAGGTAAGTACACAAAATTCTGAAAAAGCTAGAAAATACTTCTCTTTCCATAATCTCTTCAACCAAATGATCAGCTGTATTTGTATAATAATTTTGATCATTCTCCTTTCCACCTTCTAGTGCAGCAAGATTTTGTAGCATAAACTACTGGCATTTTTGGCACTGATCTGTATACATTTTGATTACGTTCTGATGTTTTAGAAAAGCTGTACAGTGAAGTGATTTAAGCCTTGATAGACTATGTAAGAGTTATTGCAAAACACAAAGCAAATATAAATTGGATTATAAGCACAAAATGAGACATCTTAGATGTAATCAGTTGAGTGTGTCTTTAACTGGTTACAAAAAAAAGAGTATCTTTAAAAGCTTTTTCATTCATGTGGACTGAAATCAACCCCTAAATACATCTGAAAACATACTTGAATCTAACCAGATCAATTAAATATTGGCAATATTATATTTTCATCATTTGGCATTTTTTATAGGCTTGTAAAAAATCTCAGAGCTCTATATGGGTAAAACTGAGGTCAAAATCAAAACTCCTTCCTTAGGGCACATAATATTTTTAAACCCACTTCCTACCATGAAGACCAAACCAGAGAAAATATTGGCTTACCCCGTATCACACAAGGATATAGTATCATGGAATAATAGCACGGTTCGAGTTGGAAGAGACCTTAAAGATCATCTAGTTCCAACACCTCTGCTTGGGCAGGAACACCTCCCAGTAGATCAGGTTGCTCAAAGACCCATCCAACCTGTCCTTGAACACTTCCAGGCATGGGGCATCCACAGCCTCCCTGGGAAACCTATTCCATTTAGCTCACACTAAAAAATAATTCTTCCTAATATTAAATCTACCCTCTTTCCGCTTAAGACTGTCCCTGTTCATCCTGTCACTACCTGCCCTTGTAAATAGCCTCTCCCCAGCTTTCCTGTAGGCCTCCTTCAGGTACTGGAAGGCTGCTATAGCATGTCCCCAGTGCCTTCTCTTCTCCAGGCTGAACAACCCCAGCTCTCTCAGTCTGTTCTCGTATGAGAGGTGCTCCAGACCTCTGATCATCTTTGTGGCCCTCCCTCCTCTGAACACTCTCCAACAGCTCCATGTCCTTCTTGTCCTGGGGCCAGAGCTGGACAACAGCACTGCAGGTGGGTAGTAGACTTATTACTGCTGACCAATGAATGATGGCCATAGCTGAAGCAAGTTCTTCAGCCTCATCCTAGAAGACAGGACACAGGCTTCAAGAATTGGTTTAAGACATCTGACCCACCCCTGCCAATCCAAGCTATCCTGAACTGATTTTAAAACATAATTTAAATCAAATTTATATCACAATATAGCCAAGAATTTTGCTGTGAAACAATTTTAATCACATCCTAAATGATGGCTAAGGTGTAATTTTTGGCATAGCTGTGACATAACACACCATAAGATGTATATTGAAGATGTGTTTCCCAAAATATTCAGTTATGTCGTATCCAGTGGTGAAGATATGCTCAACATGCCCTGGCAATCCTGCAATAGTTCTAAGATCCTGGAAACATTTCTGCTGCCCAGTGCAAAAAATTTCACCCTGACAATGAGAGGAAAGTTTTCTGCTCTCTGAGTTTCTCAATAATGTCCCTCAAGGGAGAATTAAGACCCTTGAACTTGAGTTGCCAGGGTTAGTTTCAGCTTGAAATTCTGTAGACTACTTCTAAAGTATTATTTTTCCCTTCTTTGGAAAAGCCTCAAATTCATCCTTTGTGCTTCAGGGTGAGACAATTCCCTCCCCTCTCCCAGTCTCCTTCCAAATCCAGAATTTCCGATGAAATGGAAAGGTCAGATTTTGACCTTGTCACTTATAGACCACTGACCTCTGTGTTACACACATGAAACACAGACAGTTTTTCCACATACAAAAAAATCACACTATTTTATGGTTTTGACCCCAGGTTGTTACTTTAGTTTCTGTAGCAGCCAATACATGATCTCTCAAGCAACCATGCTGGGGTTTATTTATATTTCAGACTTATGGATATTTGAAGAAACATCCTGAATGCTACAGGTCAAAGGGTGCATTTGTCACAAATAGAGTTCAAAAGAGAATAACAAGCGTGTCTATTTTGGGAACTGGAGTTAATCATACTTCATGAAGCAGTATTTTTAAGGGTTGGAGATGTAGTATTCTGTTCCAATGCAAAGATGTCAACTTCATGTGCTGCACCCATCTGAAACTGACTGTATAGTCGCAGTACAATTTATTCCCTTTAATAATTTTTAAAAAAGAAAGTTCATCAATCTTTGTCTCCTGATCCCACCCAATTTTCCTTCCTACAATGTCTGGGAAATACAACATTAATTTAGACAAACACTGTGCTACTCTGTCACTCAATTCCAGCAATGAGACTTAGTATTAAGCCATTTAGTTAAGATGTTTAATGGCCTGAGTATGTCACAGAAGAGCTCTAAAAATCCACATGGCAGCATGCAGTGGACACTGTAAATCATGTATTGGATTATCTATGGGCAATCTCCTCTAACCTTTCCCAAAATTTGACAGAAAACAAAGATGACTCCTTTGAATAGAAATGGATCATTCTTACTCTTTCAATAGAACATGCATTAAAATTTAAAGAAGTTTGTAACACACATAGTGACAGTATAGACCTCTTACTTAATATCCACAATCACAGTAAGTCTACTGCAAGTCCTAGCACCTTGCCAGCTACACCTTCAGGAAGTGAAGTGCTATTTGGTATCTAACTTCAGCCTTACTTATTGGCAATATCTTTGTTAGAAATGTTTATATCTGTAGGAGTGTTGCCACCACTAATAAAAGAATATAAGAGTTTTCTCATCAGCTTTTGAGAGCAGTCATGAGAGAAAATATGTTCTGATCAGTTCTGAACTGTGAAAATAGTCTAGGGAGTGTTCATAATTGTACTGGGGTGCAATTTTGTTTAGCTGAAGGCAGCGTAATTACATGCAGGTCAGGTCTCTGGTATACTTTGAAACAGAACTTGACTTGCTTTTAAATGGCTTTTTATCTATGTGTGTATGTGTATTTTAAAGAGCTAGTGTAACAGTAAAATTTCTGGTTTCCAGCAGTGATGTCGGTCCAACTGACTAGCTGCACGTCTGCATTTAATTCTGGAGTTAACAGTTTTTTTCTTATTATTATCAGTTACTTGACAGCAGTCCTAATTTTTGGTAGGGGTTTTTTGTTTTTGTTTTTGCTTTTTTTTTTTAAGCAAATTTCCTCTGTTAAAATGTAGTCAAACATAACAGTTGTATTTGTTTTCAGTGACAAACACATACACTCCATTCAAGAGAGCTCAACCAGTGCTGCCAATAAAATTTCACAATCCTAACCTCTTAGATTAGCACATTGAAGTTCACACTCTGCTACAGTTTCATTTTAATATTTAACATTTCTTTCTTTCTCTCTTTTAAAATGCTGATCCAGGGATGGAGTGAGGACACATCAAAAGTGATATTTTCCACTCTGTGTTGAACAGATGGCAGCTCAAAGACTGTGTGAGTAAAAAAAGAATATAGCTGTGGGGTGTGTGTTTGCTGATTTTAGCTGGGCTAACAGTTCTCAAGATCCATTATGTGTCCATGTACTTGGGAGTGCTGGTTTATTAAGGATTCTGTAATTCAGCAGTTCAGTGAGATACAAGGACATGAAACAAATTCCTCCCTGTCAAATTGATGCTGTTATTAAAAAGCAGCTGCTTTACTTCAAGTATAAGGTTGCTTTCATTTTTGGCTCACCTGTACTTCCTTTGAAGGTCAACACACACACATACATATACAAAGATTTTAAAATTAAGTCTTTCTTTCAGCTTTCAGCAAAAGTTTTTATTTTTCTTTGGTTTGGCTTGACTTTTAACAACTAACAGTTCTCCCCTGACTCAGCCACCTGGTGACTTCCTCTCTGCTAATATGGGCCAGCTAGGACTAGGCAAGGATTATATCAGACTTCAGATGCTTTCCCTTATGATATGGTACTTGTGTATCATATCTTTTTAACTGAAAGCCTGAGGAAAGTGTTATAAATCCTATTATATACAAATGTACAAAAACATTATTGCTTGAGATACAAAAAAAACCTCAAAAAGACATAAGAGCACACAATTATGTTATACAAGTCAAAATTAGATTATGCAATCCTAAATTGTATATTCCTTTATTAATATTACAATGTGAATTTGTGGTCAGACTTTTAGAAATGGCTTAGAGGCAATAGAATGGTCCAAATACAAAGTGTCTCTTGAAAAACATGCAGTTGTGATGCAGTTCATGAAGGCTGGGAAAATTTATTAAAACATGTCTTTTGTCTGCAGGGATATGATAAGGTAATGGTTCAGTTATCAGGTAATTGTACAGTAACATTGGCATACATTGCCACGTAATTACCATGTACTATTTTACATTAGCCCATGGCACCATTTTATTCTATTATTCAGTATGGGGAAACCTCATAAGTAAGAGCTTGGCCCTGAGCAAGCTTTGAGTTGTGATGGAGAACTTACTCTTCTCATGTTCTTTTGGTGTAAATAGGATTTCATTTCAATTAGCTATTGTATTATCAATATCTGTCACAATCAGAAGAACAATGCAGGCCTACAAAAGTCCTGCAGACCGTAAATTAAAAAACAGGATAGTAATAGTGACAAATTTAGCAACTGGGTGTCCCATTTAGCCAGGATGGTCAGACAATAGCGTAGATCCCTTTTGACAGGGTTAATGCTTGGATGAAACCACCAAAGGCCAGATGTAATACCTGCAACATGCCTGTGTACGTGCATTAATGTTTTGGTATCTTCTTCCAAATGCTCAGTCACATCCTTCTACCAAAACAATTGGCTCAGGCTCTTGGAATGTGCTTAAACTTGCATGCTATACCTAGTGTACATACTACATACATATACAAGCAAAAATCTTCCATTCTTACTGTTGTGTAGTGCTATGGAAGAGTTGAATGCAAAGAATAAAAATAAAATTCCACTTCAGCAGAAATGCATCCTAATTTACTATTTTCATAGCACCTGGGTCAGCTGTGTGCATTATATCACTCACAGGTAAAGGTCAATAATTTTACGATATCCAAAAATGATCTACCATGCTTGTCAAATACTGGATCAGTCCTTACACATCCTGATTGCTGTAATGTTTCTTAAATTACATTTTTCTGCAAACTGTTTAACAAAAGAGAAATAAATGTTCTAATCATTCATCTTTGTATGTTCTTTCAGGCATACCTAGTGGTATACCTGGCAGACCATCTGGTTTCTTTTTTAAGTGTGTCTGAAATATTTTCCTATTTCTTTGGTAAGCCTACAGAGTAGGGTTACTGGGCTCTGACAAATTTTTACACTTGAAAATCTATCCTTTCTATTGAATATCTTGTATTTTTCTAAGCCATTTGTGTACAGGTATGCTTGATATATTCATGTAAGACCTCTAACATATGTGGAAGTAAATAACCTTTGAATGCTAACTTTTATTTCAACATAGTCATTTTACTTTTCTACAGATCAATTAAACAACCTACGTGAGCAGGGACCTGGAAAGGATGCATTAGGTTATTTTTCATTTTTCTTTTACAGATTTCATGATACTGACAAGTCACCCTCATATGTTTTGCACAGTCTGTCTACAAAGTAATTATATAGTTGATTGCTTTTTTGTTTGTTTGTTTTTGTTGTTTTTTTTTTTTTTTTAAATGAAAGGATATGATGTTTGTTGTACATTCAGTTTGGTTCTAATACAATTCAAAATGTGAAACCACATAGACATACAGCTGATACCCCCACAGCCATACAAAGCTATGTACAACTACATACAATTGTGTGTAAAAAAACAGTGAATGTGTTTATTAATGGGACAATACCAGCATAATTTTTTGTCAAGAAGACTGACTACTAATTTTATAGTTGCAAAAAAATTGGCCTGAAATGATTTGGTTAAAATGCTGAACAGTTGAAATTATTTGGTTGATTTGCAATAGTGTTATTGTATATTCTCTGTATTTCTCAAAGTATAAAGGGGTACCTCCAACTGCTAATTAAAAAGCTTAGTTTTTCCATCTAATCATGTGGTTGTTACCTATATAGCATCTGTCACTTTCTTCCTTCTCCCAAATATTAACATAGACATCTTCACTATGCCTCTGTCATTTAAAAATCATAATTTCTAAATTTTGTAAAAGAAAACAAGTAGGCATCTAGTTATGGTATTTTTTAAACAGCCCAGTATGTCATAGAATATGCAAAACTTAGTCACCTGAAAAGCTTTTCCTTATGTTTCCGTAGTACCACCTATGCTCCAGCTTACACCCATTACCCCTTGTGCTGTTATTGGACATCACTGAGAAGAGTCTGGCTCCACCTTCCTGACACTCACCCTTTATATATTTGTAAACATCATTCTCCTCCAAACTGAAAAGACCCAGTTCCCTCAGCCTTTCCTCATAAGGTAGATGCTTAGTCATCAGTCATCTTTGTAGCTCTGTGCTGGACTTCTTCAAGCAGTTTCCTGTCCTTCTAGAACTGAAGGGCACATATAATTCTCCCAAGTGACTAGTCCCTTTTTCCACATATTACATTTCAAAATGCAGTTGCCCAGTGTTTGGAGAATATAAGCTCAAGCCTGTCCTTAGGAGGGTCTTGTTTGTTCTTGCAGCATCAAATAGCTGGATTGGCTAGCCAACATTTGCTTGTCAAAGGAAAAAAAATATACAGCAAAGATTTAAACACAGGCATAAGTACAGCCATAGAAAAGCAAAAAATTGAGTGAGGTCAACTCTAAGTACTGGTTATTTGTCACTACTTAATGGGATTTCAGCAGGCAATTTAAGATGCACTTGTATGTGTTTGGAATCATTGGAATGTAAATCCGTGGGACCTGTATATAACTTAAGAGTTTTGTGGGAGAGGATAGGCTGCTGAGTGAGACATCCATTACATGTTCTAACTTCCTGAACATGCTGAGTCTTAAATTTAGTCACAGAAAAATTTAAAGCACAATAATTATAAAGCACATCTCCTCCCCCTCTTTCTTTTAATTCCTTAACTTGTAGCAGAAGACTTAATCTGACAAAGAAAAATGATTTCATTGTTTTCTTGTAAGTGTTAGAGTAGATGATTGTTTATAGGTCATTTAAAAGACACTCTGACATTAACGGTTTTCCATTATGTAGTATTTTCTCTTTCAAGAAATCAGAACAAAGGCATGTAACTTAACTTTACATCAGTTGATTACTTCATTTTAAAACACAGGTTTAATCCTGAACAGATTGTGAAGTATCATATTATGCAAGGAGAGATGCTTAAGAGCTTTACGTAAATGAAATTAGTTTCAAAAGATCACATTTTATTGAGTATTAATAAAAAGGGATCATGTGAATTTCTAATTCTTTCAGAGAAGAACACTAATATACTTCTTTCTGGAGTCTGTAAAACCATATGCAGAGAGGTCTTCTTAGTTTTCTCTACCACTTTCAACAGTTAAGAGAATAAAATTATGGCAATTACCCAAACAGTATGACCTGATTCATCTCCTAAAATGGACTGCATTTATGAATTTACATGGTTTTGGGAAGCAACAGGAGTTAAAATCATTTTGGAACACATAAAATTCCAGCTATTAGTGATCTTCAGCTCTTCACTTTTTGCAGACAAACAGCTCATTTTTGTACGCCATGTGTTATGCACAAGCATGAATGTAGGAAAATATATATTTATGCAGCTGTAGAATAACAAGACACCAGCATCATTAACCAAAATAAATTCTTAAGCTATTTCTTCACTAAACATTTACCACTGTAAAGCAAAAGTGTTTTCCTGTAAAGATTTAGGTTGAGAAGAACTGAATGCTAGCAACAAAGTGACTGTGGACTAAGAGCAATGGCAACTAAGAGCAAAAGTATCTTTCCCCACTTAGGCTATTCTGGAAATATAACCACTGTGAATTAGATTTTTTTTTTCTTTTCTCTAAAACTGCAGAAAGAAAAAAAAAATCCTTAAATAACTGCTGTTAAAAACGATGGTGATCCTGGTAAAATCTTCCCAGTTGTGTCTTTTTTTATCTAAAGCAAGAGTTGTGTGCTATTTTGTGGGAAGGAAGGGAGGTGCACCCACACCCTGGTGTATAGCAGGCGCTTGGGAACACAGAAGAGATTCTACTTTGTTTTCCAGTCAGGAAGGGGAGGCAGAACTGCTTTGTCTCCTCACTGACCCATGGCAGTGTGTTTCTTCTCTGAGAGTCATGGAAGATAGTGTGTCTCTCATTTGTGATGGCCATATTCTTCCCTTTGTGTTCTTCCTGTCAAGGTAGAGGAAGAAAACATTGAAAGCGCAGAATTTGCATGGAATCTCTTACACATACAATGGCTCTTTTTCCCCTTATAGCACCTTAATTAATACCTTTCATAGACTGTATTCTTTCTGGAAATTCATTACTATGTAGTATTTTTACTTTAGAGTAAAATGTGTTTGTTGAACAAAGGCTCTTTCTCTTTTCTGTAAATTTATGATAGGGCAATTAGACTTCACCAGAAGCTTCTCTAATAATTACAAAGAGCAAAGAGAAAACCTTAATTAAATTTTAAAGATGAGAGCAATTGTGCTGATTAGGACAATAGTAGTCATTATACACCATTGCAAGACTTCATGTATATATTGTATGTTGCTAGTACCGTGAGGCATCTTTCAAAGTTTCTATTTATCTTAATTTGGTAATCTCTGCTGCTATTAATTGCAAGTCCCATTTACTCTCTTCACTTCACCACTACTATATATTTTGTTAAATGTTCCTCAAATAGCCACATTTATATGAATGACAACAATCAGTCTGTAATATACCTAATTTTTTTCTAATTAAGATTCTAGGAGATAGGAGACCTGAAGTAGATTAGACTATAGTTTTGAGTAAATTAAGTTCCAAAAATGTTGGCAGGGACTTTGTCTAAAAGTTTTGTTTGGTCTCTTTTAGGAAATGGAGCAGATATCTTGTAAGGTGAGCTGCAAGACTTGTAATTGGCCTCTTTCTGTGATTGTGATTGTCATTGTAATATCTTTGAGGCTAGCAGAAATAATTGTAGCATAGGGTCCTGTGTGGAGTCACATTTAAACACTTACAGATATGCCTCAGCCTACAGAGTTTTAGTGCAACAGCACATCTGGTGTATTGTTGAGTCCTACTAACTGGGCACCTGGGCCACATGAGTTAAACCTGAGGTGCTGCAAGAGAGATGCTGCAAGTCTAGATGCAGTCAATAGGAAAAGCTAAATGCAGGACTGTTTGGAAAGGTGCCCTGTAAGTTTGGTCTCTTCATACTCTTTCAGACAGATAGATACAGGCTTTCTGGAATACCAACAGCAGCCTCATAAATGAGAAACAGGATGAGTCATATCCCATGAGATACTAGGCTACTTTCCTCTGAGAAAGTTGTGTTCTTATATACGCAAGATCTGATATATAAGGTAAAAAAGGAGAAAAAACAAAGCAAGGATAATTCAAAAACGTCCAGTGACAGCACATCCTGTGGAGAAGTTTGTAACCTGAAGGTAACATCTCTCTGGAAGCACAACTACTGGGAAAAAAGAAAAAAAAAAAAAAAGAAAAGAAAAGAAAAAAAAAAAGTTAAATCTGGGACTTAAGCCTCTTCTATGAGGTCATGAACCTCTGATATTAGCTGTAACCTTGACCTACAGACTAACAAATAGAATACAGTGTCTCCTTTTATTACAAGTCTTTGTCTGATGCCTTGATATTCTGGGAGCCCAAGCACTTTGTGCAGTTACTTTGTTGTGCTCAGGTTTCCACTCAGGCACCAAAAACGCAGAGATTTATAAACTAAGCATTTAAATGTAAGACAGCAATGCATGTTGGTTATTTTCACACATCGGTGGAAAAAACTGAATCCAGGAAAACACCACAACGTTACAGGTGGCATGGGAAAATAAGTATGGAGTTCTGTAGGATACCCAGGGGGCAGTGAGTCTTAACTTATGCAACAATATCAGGGCAGAACACTATCTCCTTTGCCCTCCCTTTCCCTTATAGGCCTCCCATTTGCACTGACAGGTGGCTTGGACAGTATTTTCTGTGTACCCAAATAAAAATGATCACTGATAACCTCATTGTTGCTTTGTCTTAATTCACAGGGTGGGCAATGCCACAAGTTATGGCATCATGGCATCCACCCAGACAAAATGTTTGGTTCCTTCTCCTGCTGTGTCATCAGAATTTTAGTCAGTCTCAATGGCTTCCATCTTCACTGCAATTACCTTTGTGATGGGCACCCTGCAAACTGCTGCTTCCTGGCTTACATACAAGTGGTGTCCCTCTTGGGAATAAAGGCATATAATTTTGTATCAATGTGAGTGTATATTGCAAAGATTGAATTTGCTGATGAACATGTTCACTCTCTACAGTGGCTGAAGCCAAATAGCTCTTCAGGGCCAATGACTAGCTGCAGCTCTCAATGCCACATGTAGCATGCCATCCTCCCAAGGAAGGAAGTGTAAGTTAGCAGAAACATAAACAAATGGTTTGCAATGAACAAAGGGCTCAGCCTTTGTAATTTAGTATTTCAGATTTCAGTGACAGGGGTACAGAGGACCACTTGGGGGCTTTATTAAAGGATGTTTAAAGAAATAATGAACCGTGACAAAGTGACATGATCAATAGATTAGCTCCAGATTACATTTATTATAATTCTCACCTAATTGCTTGCTGGGGTCTGCTCATGGCCTTAATTGCATACTGGTATGTCACCTTTGAACTCTGCTCTGTTAATTTTAATTGTAAACAATGGACTGTCTTTCAAATATTTCCTCCAGTTTTTTTTCTGTTCTGTCACAACTGAACCTGTGCCTCCCTGATGTGTTATAAAAAGGAAATGTTTTCTCCCTGCTGTGCCTGAAGACCAACTCTAAGTCAAAATTCAAGAGTTTCCAATGGTTGAAACCTAACAGCAGCCCCAAAAGCACCACTACTATTCACAGTAAGAAAGCTGACTCCCGAAGTATGACAATTCTTTAGTCTGCCAGTATACCTGTGAGAACATGCTCATTCTGTATTCAAAATAATTCAGAATGCCATAGCTGATTCAACCGTACAACAAATGTTGCAGAAGCTGCATGTTACTTTTTTTTTAATTGCCTGCAGGTCTTAAAGAGCAATGTTGAACCAGTAAGTTCTTTCTGTCCACAGAGTAGCATTTACATTTATTCGTTCATATGTCATACAGAGCCATTAATCATTCTAGCAGCCTCTCTAGCTCATGGAAGATGTAGGGCAATGATAATGTTTTATGTGTGTAATTAATCCTGTGGCAGATGTGTAGTTTCCAAGACTACTGCCATTAGAGTATTGACAAGATTCAGAACAAATATTCAGGCACTGATTTAGTAATGATCTTAATATTATAATACCCGGCTAGTCATAAAACCAGAATATTTAGATCTTAGGTTTTACATAAGTGTTATTATTTGTAAAGGCTTCCAGAGAATTACTGAGGAGTTTTTATATTCCTAACGTTGCTGTTGAACAAACAGCACACAATTAACATAGCAGCTGGGTGTGCATAATTCCTCAATTCCCCTCCGCTCTGCGATAGTCACAATTTGTGAAGTGAGGAAGGTAATTTATAGAGAAAATAAAGGTTATCCAGGGAAAACAAATGATGCCAAACAATCTGCATCTACCTTTTAAGGTTTATTTTTAAAATTACATTCCCTTTACTCTTACTAAATTATATTCTTAGCCAGATTTTTTAGGTGAAGGGACAAAATCAATTGCATAAAACAGAGGAAGTAAAAATCCCCTTATTTTCTTTCACATAGGAACCTGTTTGTAATGCATAGGGGCCTTCAGTTGAGGATAGGAAGCACTACTACTTTTCCATGTTCTGTTGCTTTCTCCTCTACTGACTGTCACTATGTTAATCCTAACTCTGCTGGGAGACGGGTGCTCTGCTGGGCCCCACAAATTTCATAGAATCATAGAATTGGCTGGGTTGGAAGGGACCTCAGAGATCATCAAGTCCAACCCTTGAACCACCATCGCGGTTGCTAGACTATGGCACTGAGTGCCACATCCAGTCTCTTTTTAAATATCTCCAGAGACGGAGAATCCACTACTTCCCTGGGCAGCCCATTCCAATGCTGGATCACTCTCTCCGTAAAGAAATTCTTTCTAATATCTAACCTAAATTTCCCCTGGCACAACTTAAGACCATGCCCTCTTGTCTTGTTGAAAGTCATCTGGCAAAAGAGACCAACGTCCAGCCGGTTACAACCTCCTTTCAGGTAGTTGTAGACAGCGATGAGGTCTCCCCTGAGCCTCCTCTTCTCCAGGCTGAACAGCCCCAGCTCTCTCAGCCTCTCCTCATAGGGTCTGTGCTCGAGTCCCTTCACCAGCCTGGCTGCCCTCCTTTGCACCTGCTCCAGGACCTTGATATCCTTCCTGAACTAGGGGGCCCAGAACTGGACACAGTACTCGAGGTGTGGCCTCACCAGCGCTGAGTACAGGGGCAAAATCACTTCCTTGGACCTGCTGGTGACGCTGTTCCGGATACAGGCCAGGATGCCATTGGCTCTCTTGGCCACCTGGGCACACTGCTGGCTCATGTTCAGCTTCCTGTCAATCCAGACTCCCAGGTCCCTTTCTGCCTGGCTGCTCTCCAGCCACTCTGTCCCCAGCCTGGAGCTCCGCATGGGGTTGTTGTGGCCAAAGTGCAGGACCCGGCACTTGGCCGTGTTAAACCTCATCCCATTGGAATCAACCCAACTCTCCAGTCTGTCCAGGTCCCTCTGCAGAGCCCTCCTGCCTTCCAGTTGATCAACACTCCCCCCCAGCTTAGTGTCGTCTGCGAATTTGCTGATGATGGACTCAACCCCCTCATCTAGATCATCAATGAAGATATTGAACAGAACCGCGCCCAACACTGATCCCTGGGGGACACCACTAGTGACCGGCCGCCAACTGGATGCAGCCCCATTCAGCACCACTCTCTGGGCCTGGCCCTCCAGCCAGTTCTTAACCCAGCACAGGGTGCTCCTGTCCAAGCCACGGGCTGATAGTTTTTTCAGGAGGATGCTGTGGGAGACGGTGTCAAAGGCTTTGCTGAAGTCCAGGTAGACCACATCCACAGCCTTCCCCTCATCCACCAGTCGGGTCACCTGATCATAAAAGGAGATCAGGTTGGTCAGGCATGACCTGCCCTTCAAACCCGTGCTGGCTGGGTCTGATCCCTTGCCCATCCTGCAGCTGCTGTGTGATTGCACCGAAGATGATCTGTTCCATGACCCTGCCAGGCACTGAGGTCAGGCTGACAGGCCTGTAGTTTCCTGGGTCCTCTTTCCCGCCCTTTTTCCGGCCTTTTCAAGGCAACATATTATACAGATGTGATTTTTTTAGAGTATTTTAAAACAGTATATGATTCCTAAAATGCATAAATTTTGGACTGGTGGCAGAACCTCCTAATTTCAGGTCATATCACATATATGGAGATGATGTGTCTCGTTATGAGAAGAAAGTAGATAGTGAAAACCATTTTGATTCTCCAGGTTGGTGGGAATAATGAATGTATGAATCCACTAGTCCTCAGTATGGTGGCTCTCTGTCAGACTTTCTGCTCGGAAATAAATATGGACCAATGTGAGGTAGAATTTTCCTGCAATGGCTCCACAGTATGGTTATAAAACCGGTAAATAGCTATAAATCCTGTGTTCTCCATTTCAGCAGAGGTTTTGTTGGAACTGCTGCAGCGTGGAGGATAAAGTATTTGATTCCCAATTGGGAAGCAGTATTTGCTTCCCAGTTTTCTAGGCCAGATGAACAAAAAATAGATTAAGGGAATCAGCAACTTGTGTTCAGGAGATGACTTGGGAAATAGGATCATTCACTGGAGAAAGATTCCTGAAGCTCTTGTAGGTAATGAACAATGTCTCCCCTCAAGTTTCACCTGTGCACCATTGTGTATCTTTTTCAATCCTGAGACTGAAAACATCAAGATGTGTATAGGGCTTGGCAGATCAGCTGTCATATGCCACTTGAGGCAAAGATGAGTGAAAAGGAATTTCAACCTTGCTTTGATATACCTCTGTGTACTTCTTTCTGCAGTACAACCACTATTGACTTCTGACTCCATGCTTCTTGGCTTTTTTGTGGTCCTGGAAGACCCTGTCCATATTATGCTGTTGCCACTGGGACGTTTTCGTCTCCTGCTCAGTCTCAGTATCACTAACTCACAGGTAGAGACAGGGAAAGTGTATACACCTCTCCATTAGCCTCAATCTCATACATATTGACTATGCCAAAAAGAATGCATGTGACTGGTGACTGAGTGCTTTGAGTCTGCTTAGGAAATGCAGATTAGATAGGGTTTGTATTAATTTTAATCCTCTTTGCTACTGCTTTGTGTGAGGACATTTTTATCTATTTCCTTGTAACAGTCTCTAAGCTATTTCGCAGGGCAATGAACCAGATTGTCAGTAATATTCAGACTGTACTCAGGATGAAGGTGAGTAGTTCAGTAGTAGTAGTTCAGTAGAACTCAGTAGTTCTCTCAGAAGCAGGATGTTCATCTTGGAAACAGAGAATATATAGCCAGTTTCATCATCTGTGTTAGATGTGGTTATCTGCTCTTTGACTTTTACCTCACCTGATGCATTTACTGAGGAAGGATTTTCCCTTTTACACTTCCTTCTGCAAAAGCAGTAGTTACAACTTGCTATGTGATTTCCCATATGCTGAAGTAGAAAAAATGTTCTCATCAGCTAAATTATTATTACTGGAGAATTTAGTTTAGCAAAATATTATATGCATGGAAGTGTATGTACACTTTATTACTGTTTGATTACCTTTAATTCATACAAAAGGTGTTTGACTCTACATTTCCATTTTTGCACCCAATCCATAGCAATATATGAGTTCTGCATATAATATTGACTTGCTGTTAACAGCATAGTTAACTCAGGGGATTTTTTGTTTGTTCGTTTGGTTTTTTTTTTAATATTAAAATCCTGAAAGAAAAGATAATAAATATGTTGTCAGAAATGTTTGGAATGCCTTAATTCTGTGATTAATATCTGTGGATCTGTGAGTAGCTCCTTTCCTATTTGTTCCAATTAAAATACGAAAAAAAAAGCTACTCATTATATATAAAAAACACAATTCACAATTATTATGTACATTGCTCCTTTGTGGTTTTTGGGTTAGAATGAAGCTAGTTTATTACAGAAACAGTATCTAGCAAGGTTGAAGTTGGTGCTAGAATTTACGCTATAAAAGTAATTTTGTTTAAAAACAGATTATCTCCATATAAAGAAAGAAAAAGGACTGTAACAGGTCAACTAAAGAGTCAATCCAGTCCAGTAACTAGCAGGAGTTAGTAAAACCTGCTTCAGACTGGGATAACAGCACAGCATACACTATGGACCTACAGCATACCGTGGTTTCTGGCAGTCTTTGGATTAGAGACTCTGAGTTGGAAGCCACACCAAGAGCCTCATTTTCACTAGCCACTGAGTAGCCTAATTCAGTGAATTTGTCAAAACTCTTCTTGAATCCACTTAAACTTGATGGCTTCACCATATTCTGTAGCAAATAGTAGTATACTGTTATTTATATGTGGAATAGTGAAAGTTATTATTGTTTCTTTTAAAGTTATTGCCTGGGATTTCCATTGAGTGCTTCCTGCTCTCAGTTTTACAAGAAAGAATGGGGAATGTTTCTTTTCCTTTTGGTATTGCTTCTTATCTTACAGTTGTCTCTCCATCAAGTTTGTTTGGGATAACCCTTATCCTTCTGAACTTTAAAAGACAACTTAGTTTCACTGAAAATTATTCCATATGTCTTGAGCACTCCTGGTTTCCTTTCCTCTATTTTCCTGCAAAACATCCTCAGGTAAGGTGACCAGATCTATATTTATGAATAACGATTATGGGGTTTAAGTGTAGCCAAGGATTTATATAATAGCACAATGATATCATTTGCTCTCAGTTCTTCATTTGCTATTTTCCCTTTTGCCTGATTGATGGTTCATTACATTAAGGTCTGATTTCTTTTGTAAGTCTTGAGTTAATGCCGGCAACAAGGATACAGCAAGGGGAAAAAATTGCGTGAATGTTCACCTTCCCAATCCTTCAGAGACGCCTAATGGAGCATCTGAGAAACTAAGTTCCATCAGCTGCTGGCAGCACTCCCCACATGACAGTGTCAATAAAGTCTTTTTTTAGAAAAATCCACAAAGGGGTTGCAAGCCTGTAATCACAGGATAAATGGAAGCAAGTGGAAAGAGCCATAAGAGTGAAAACAAGGTGCAGAAACTAAGCACTACCCTTGATTGTTCAAGGCAGTTCAGCTTAGTAATTTGCTCCTGTTTTCCCTGTTGATTTGCTAAAAGCAGGTTTTATCGACAATTCAACCTAACAAATTCCTGAGACTTATGTCATGCAGAATGGACCTGACCAGTGAACTCTTAGGATTTTCTCCTGAGAAAAAGAATGAAAATAAACTGGTTTGCTTATCTATGTTTTTTATTTTGGTTTTATACCAGAATCTCTTACTAGTTGTACCAGTTCTTTAGCCAGGTTCTTGTTTCTGACACACTCAAATATATTTTATTGCAACCTTTTTTGCTTTCAACCAGTGCCTCTTCAAAATGTTCTAGACTTTTTTATTCCAGTTTCAATTTACCTTGTCAGAGCTACTATTACTGTCTATTTTTTTTTCCTGGATATTGGCTCTCTATTCTTTTTAGAAGGACAGCTTTTTAACTGCCTCTTTTTCAGTTTGTGAAAAAATATAAAATATAATATAAATGTAATTTCTTTTTACAAGGAGGAGGGTGAGTTTTGGTATTTGTTGTCTTAGTGTCACCCCTTCAATTTTTTCCCCTCAAGTTTAGGAATCAGGATACTGTAACATATTCCTCTTCTCCCTAGCCCAAACCTCTAATTCAGTTCTCTTAGTTTTAAGACTAATTCATGCTTTCACTTGACATGAAAGCATACAGGTAGCTAACTTCAAGACACAATCTGTAAAGGAAAAGGAGAAATTAAAAAGCCATATGAAAATCAAATTGCACTCAGGTAGAACCCTTTGACAAAGAGCCTAAATAAGAAAGTAGATAAATATAACAGTTTGAAGGCAGACTATTCATAATTTTGTGCTTAATTTTAGCACAGAAGGAATTTTAAAATGTAATAGTGTACTTGTTCATCACTTCAGCCAAAGAAATTGCTGACATTAGATTTTCTGTATTCCTCTAGCAAATTCAGGCATATCTTTATTTTAAGTAGTTTACTTCCATACACTGAAAACAGGGTTATACCCAATTACATGACATGGTTTATTTAGAACCTATCCTCAGATTTTTGACATACACCTTTTCCACTCCTATCAGTCATTTCCAACACAAAAGACAAATTGTTTAACTACTGACCAGATGTGCAGGTTTTCCCTTTACTAATCTGAGTTATGCTCAGTGTATGGGGTTACCCTAAGAACAATGCAATGCAGTATATTGTTTCCTTTTGGCAGTGTTTATATCTGTAAGAGAGAAACTCTGTCATTTTGCAAATGGACATAGTATCTGTTTGTGATCTCTCATTATCACATGATTAACTCATTTGTACTATCATTTGTACTATCACTTAGATATTTGAAACTTTGGAAATTGTTGGCTATTGCAGCATGTCAAGATATAATACACCTTGATGCATCCTATCTTCAAAGTGTGTTGTGCCAGAGAGAAATACCTAAGAAATTCCAGGCTGTTAAGCAGTTTTTAGATTTGCTTTTTGAAAATCCATGTCATGCAATAAACCATGCACCAAATAGACTGTGAGTAAAACTAGCTTCGTTATGCTTCTAAACTTCTGACATATCATTCCAAAATATGTGGAGCTAAGGCAAAATGAGTCTCCTGTTTTAGGAATATCTCCTGTTGCTGACCAAGTAGCAGTGGCAAAAGTAGTGCTGTCTCACAGATTTCATTTTAATCACTGTATTTTCCACAATTACTTAGAACAGATGCTTCTTGATTTATGCCAAAATGCACTTATTTCAAGCCAGTGATGTCCACATGAAACAGTTCCATCTAGTATACTGTGTGGTCCCATTTTTGGTTTTGTTTGTTTGTTTGTTTTTTGTTTGGTTTGGCTTGGTTTTGTATTTAGTTGTGGGGTTTTTGGGGGGTTTTTTTTGGCAGCAGCAGTAGCATATTAGGTAATTCTACTTCAACAACAAAAAATCTATTAAAACCTTATAAGAATGATAATCCACACAAAAAAAAAAATTATGGGAGGGACACAAGGGAGTACAGACTTTTTTTTTTATGGCAAAAACTGCTGTGGGATTAATGCCAGTGATACTCATAGTGTTACAACACAGAATAGCCTTTGCTCAGTTAATATGTACTGACCAATATTAATGTAGATTAATTTACAGGGATTTACTGTCTCTGTTTAAACCTGAACAAAGCCTACAGAAAATACCTTCAAATGTTTTATTTTTCTTCATCACACATCTTATTCTTTCAGCAAATGCCTGATTCCTTTTTGTTTAGAAAATAATTTTGTCCAGGAAAAAAAATCATTATGTAACAGTAATGAAAATAAGTCATCTGGGGGTTGAGCCAAAGCCCTTTGAAGTCAATGAGAGGTTGCCATTGTCATCAGTAGTTTTTGAATCAGATCCTCTAAGGTGCAGGTATAATAAAAGCTGATGATAGAGAAGTTTAAAGCTAAAAGGTATATAAACATGGATGAAAGGAGGAAAAATTGCTACACTCACTCTGCTTTATACCACTTGCAGTGAATCAATCAGGATATTTAACTACTTAATAAGAGCTTCTCTTTCTCATGATCTATTAAAAGACAGAGCAAATACATAGAATCATAGAATCATAGAATTAGCCGGGTTGGAAGGGACCTCAGAGATCATCGAGTCCAACCCTTGACCCACCGGAGCGGTTGCTAGACCATGGCACTGAGTGCCACATCCAGTCTTTTTTTAAATGTCTCCAGGGACGGAGAATCTACCACCTCTCCGGGCAGTCCATTCCATAGCCTAATCACCCTCTCCGTGAAGAAATTCTTCCTAAACCTCCCCTGGCACAACTTAAGACCATGCCCTCTTGTCTTGTTGAAGGTCGTCTGTGAAAAGAGTCCAGTTCCCACCTCGCTACAGCCTCCTTTCAGGTAGTTGTAGACAGCAATGAGGTCTCCCCTGAGCCTCCTCTTCTTCAGGCCGAACAGCCCCAGCTCTCTCAGCCTCTCCTCATAGGGCCTGTGCTCGAGTCCCTTCACCAGCCTGGTTGCCCTCCTTTGGACCTGTTCCAGGACCTCTACATCCTTCTTAAACTGAGGGGCCCAGAACTGGACACAGTACTCGAGGTGTGGCCTCACCAGCGCTGAGTACAGGGGAAGAATCACCTCCCTGGACCTGCTGGTGACGCTGTTTTTGATACAGGCCAGGATGCCATTGGCCTTCTTGGCCACCTGGGCACACTGCTGGCTCATGTTCAGTTTCTTGTCGATGCAGACTCCCAGGTCCCTTTCTGCCTGGCTGCTCTCCAGCCACTCTGTGCCCAGCCTGTAGCGCTGCATGGGTTTGTTGTGGCCAAAGTGCAGGATCCGGAGCTTGGCCTTGTTGAACCTCATCCCGTTGGAACTGGCCCAGCTCTCTAGTCTGTCCAGGTCCCTCTGCAGAGCCCTCCTGCCTTCGAGTTGGTCCACACTTCCTCCCAGCTTGGTGTCATCTGCGAATTTGCTGATGATGGACTCAATCCCTTCGTCTAGGTCGTCGATAAAGATATTGAACAGAACTGGGCCCAACACTGATCCCTAGTGTCCCTATTTTTCAGTGAAGGTAGGCTCTGAAATCAGGCTGTGTGATGTTCAAAACTGCTATGCCTACAGATGCTGTCATTGATTTCTGAGAAAGCAAAGGCTTAATTTAAAGACATATGAAATGTCTTCTGTCTTTCATTTGTGGGTCTTTTTCTTGATGATCTCTGTTTAGCCAAGAAATGTGATGCCAAAGAGCTATAATGTCATGACTGAAAAGATAACTTCAATGTCCCTCCAAATACTATTATGTTTTCCTGGCTAGGTCATTTCATCTTGAAAGATACTCCTTGAAGGATACATATGGGTTGTGTGCTTTTAATAGAAACATTTTTTCTAATTCTTCAGCCTGGTATTCTAGCTGTGCATTTTTCACCTGAAAGAAGCTGAAGTTTAAGCAAACAATAAAGAAAAGAAACTCCAGATAGCTACTATTTTTAATTATTCATACACATTCATGGCAATACATGCTGGTAGAAGGAATCTCATTAGTGTTATGACAACCTTTGTCAAGGTAATATTGAGACATTATTTTCTGAGCTAAGTGATTGTAATACAAGAACACTTTCTACAAGCTTGTCAGTATTCTCCTGAAATACATAGACAGTCCAGCTGGGAAGTTATATGACACCCTTTATCTTTAGGTCAGGTCAAATGCTGAGTCTATATGGACCTCTGAATTTATACTAAAAAATCCCACATGGGTAGTGTTAGTGTGGTCAAGTACATGCAGTTAACTTTGATTATTGGGTTCATTCAAATGTTCATAATTTTAATATTTGTGTCAATACAAAGTTTATGTTCAAGAATACTTTTCTTTTTATGCCTGAATTCTTTTCTGCTGAGCCCACAGATATGTAAGAGTTATGTCTTTCCTCATATTTTTCTAATAGTTATTTCAGAATTTTCAGATCTGAGTACAAAAAACAAAATACACTTATTTGTGTATAGTATGCTATGATCTGAGAAATTTGAGGTCAGAGGTTTTTTGAAATCTCACAATCAAGTCTTTACTTTCATAATTTATATCAAAGCAGGAAAAATTTGCACTAAGTAGAGCTGGTATTAGAAATACTGTGCCAGTCTGCTGTGGACGTGTATCTGAAATAAATGAAATGTTAAACTGGTTAAGATTTAGAGAGCGAAATTATTGACTGGTTTAGCATTGTGTGCAGGAGAACTGGGCATGCTTCCATCCCTTCATCTTTACTAAAATACAAAAAAAACATTTGATAGTGTAGTACTGAAGTATTTATTATTTCAAAATATTTTCAAAATATCCATTCTTTACTAACAACCAAGCTCTAAGACAAAGGGAATAGGGGTAATTCAATCCACCCTTTATTTCCAAGGATCCAGTTCCAGAGGAATTAGTTAATGTTCACTACATTTGTCAGTAAGGGTCAAGAAATGCCTGGTGATAAATTTGACACAAGTATAGGACTATCACTTCTTCTTGTATAATAATCACAGAGCCGCTATCTTTTGTAATAACACTTAATTGATTTATAGAGGGAACTCACATAAGTAGAGAGGAACATATATTAATGAGATTAAATACTTCTGCTAATGAAGAATCTTGGGCATTTTTCCAAAGATTTCATTAACATTCTCGGAGATTTTGCTCCATTCTAAAGGTGTAAAAGTGGGTTTGTTTTTTTTTTTCCTGACTGAGTTTTGGTTTCTTGCAAAGAACGTTCATCTAACTATAAAGCCAGTTAAATGGATTTTTTTTAATTTCTTGCAATTTTTCCTGGGATTCAGTTACCAAAACTATAAATTACAATGCATAATCATATTTTGGAAATACTAAATATTCTGACAGAAATTAATACTAATAAAAGTTAAATACTATATTGATTTATTTAAAATTAATAAACAGGATTTTTCATTCTATAACAAATACGTATGTGTTTACACATACCTATTTGCTGAAAATATGAATTGTCAGCAACATGTATAGGATACATTTTAAGGGTAAATTGAAATGAGCAGAAATCAAATCATATTTGGGCATTCTTTTCTCTCTTGTGGTATTATCTGCAAGGGCTTCAACAGATTAAAACTTTTTATTGTGCTAAAAGTCAACTTGGATCAACATCACAAGCTGAGCGCTGTGCTCAGTGTTCTTTTGAGATGCATGTTTAGCGATTTTTCGAATCTTTAAAGTTTTGCCATTGATGATAAAGGCTCCTTATTATTGGTTTGATTGGGTTTTATCACATGAATTGCTTTGGTTTTCTGAAGTTGGTGAAGTACATGACATAAGCTTACTGTAGTGGAACAAAGCAATCAGACGCCTCTGATTACCGAGAAGTGGGTGTGAGCTGGTATCAAATCCACCTGTGCCCAGTTAGGCCAGGCCCCCTATTGAGCATGTGCAAGACCAGGGGGCCAATAAAAGGTGAGGCTCACACCCACAGACTAGCTCAATGTTGGGCTAGTCACAAGAGAGGCTGGTAGCTCTTTGAGCCACGGTCCGATCTTGCTAGTTCCACTATGTGAGTGCTAGACTTAGTTGTGCTAGAGTACAACTCACAAGTCTATACTGCTACACCTAATTAAACCTTGAGGCATCAATCCCTACAGAAAGGTTCGTCTCACAACAGCTTACTATACTGAAGTTGTTGCATTGTCTGCTATTTGCCGCTTTTTTTCTGCTGTGCATGACTTCCTTCATGGGAGAAATATTATAGAGTTTTCATCATATCCTAGTACATTTCAGACACCTTAAGATGTAGGCAGTGTTCTGAACACCTAAGAGGTAAGACTATTCAGAACAGCAATAGGAATAGCAGCTGAACTAAAATTATTATAAGGTATTTCCATCATTCACATGACAGCTGCTAGATAAGAAATGGTCCAAGTGATAGAGGCAACTCTTTCCACCCCTGCAAATATTTAGCATCTTAACTACTAAGGAATTAGAGAGATGGTTCTTAGATTTCCTTGCTCTTGCATGAAAAACCAAGATCTTTTGGTGTCAAGTTTGAGGAAAAGATTGTTCTGCAGGCGGTAAAATTCTGTGTCTTGAGTCACCATAAATCTGTAATCTCAGGACAGTGAAATATTTTCCATGGCAGAGGCCAAGCGGCAGTATGAACTGAGAGCCCAGAGGCCACATGACTGCAATGAGAAGCATTCAGCAGCAAGCACATAAGGCTCTGACACTCTTCATGGCCCCCAACCTTCTGCCTGTTCTTCTGACCTACATGAAGGGAATGGGTTCAGCTTGGGTGTGCCTTGGCTCTTGAACCACTGACTTGCTAATGGAGAAGGGATGTGGAGAGGTCATCTGGGCTTTCTTCATGTTCAGAGGTGATTCTGTTAGATCACATTTCCCAGAGCTCCCATCAGTTAAGTTTTGACTCAGTTTCCTCAGCCTCTGTTGGCATGTTAAGTGCTCCTGCCCCCTGACAGCCTTGGTGTACCTCCTTTGAACTTGCTCCAGTGTGCTCAGTGTCAACATGGAAGCCTGTGGCTTTCTGGAGTGGCTGCTGGAAATCCGTTCAAAGCTACTTCAAATTATTCCATCTATGGTCAGTTTGTGAGCAGTGGAATCCCTCCTTCAGTACCTGATAGTACAGAGCCACTGCAGGAGATCCTCAGGTGCTGTCTGTCAGAGGCTGCCCTAACAAATTTCCTTCTCTTTCTCAAGGCAAAGGTGATAGTCTCAAAAAACTCATTCTGTAGCACATGTGTGGCCACCCACCTTGGTTTACAAAGTCAGTCAGTGTATCTGAAACACTGCTCATCTCCACAGGCTTCAGTGTTTGCTCGTTCTTTATTTGTCTGATGGATACTCCATTCCTCCTGGTCAACAACAGCAAAAGGGTGTGACTGGGAGCTTTGGGTTACATGATGAGCCAAATAGTTGTATTTAGTATAAGGTATGTGTGTGGTGTACATTGAGCTTTCCTTCATGTATTTCTGACATAAAGCTCCCAGGTGGGAACTTGAGGAAGGAAATTTGCAGTCAGAGTAATAATGAGAAGACATTTACTGTAATTCTGTAGTTCTGACAATTCCATTGTATTTAAAAGCAGACTAGAAATCTAGGATAATAAATTTCCTAGAACTTGTGTGAAAACTTTTCAGCTAGTTAGAGGACAGAAATATTCCCAGTGTCCCTGCAAAGGGACAGAGTGGCTCAGCCATAACAAGCTCTAACAAGCCACTGCATAACAAGCAGTGGCTATGCAAGGGGCTCCAGCTCAGCCTCTCCCTGTCTGCAGTTAGGTCACAAGGAGCACAGAGATGCAAAACAGGAGTGATGTTGCTGTGTTGGATAAAGCACGTTGTTCTGTAGAAAACCTGGTTTCATTTAATTTTCTGTTCATGGAAAACCACTTATTTTTAAACAGCAATAGCAACCCACCAGCAAACTCATGGTACTGACAATAATGTGGGACTTAATTACTCTTATTTATCTGAATGCCTTCCCCCCTAGCCCTTTCATTTTCCCCTTTTCCTACCAATTTACATTGATATTTTTTAGGGGCAGCACATGCTGAAGCAAATGTTCTTAACAAATGTGTAGGTCCCACAGCATGACACAGAAATTATGACTACTTTTTAGTACAATGTTTCTGATTGGGAGCCCAAATTAACACAGATGAGCAGGACAACTGGATTTGGTAGCTGATTTGGAGCTATCAAAACTGCCTCAGCTCTATAGATACGAAGTATCTCAAATTGAATAACCACTGGCAAGAGAGACCAACATGGTATCAGCAGAGGGGCAGATAGCAGGTGTTAGACCCCAGAATTTGCCACAGCTCTGGAAAAAAAAATGGAGACTAATTTCATGTTTGGTGGTAGGCCCCACCCAATTTTATTTTTTTTTTCCTGCAGGATTAGCTCCTCAGTCCAGAGGCATCTTGCACCCTCATGATCTCCTGTGCTGGCACCAAACTGAGAGACAGAAAAACAGAGAAAACTCAACCTTCTATGCCCTCACTGCTAGTGAAGACATTGCTGTAAGATAATAGCAAAGATAATAATTTCCACTATTTGACCATTTTACATAACCCAGAGGTCATCACCCTTATGAAATGTTTTGTAATTAGCAGGAATGTCTTCAAACAGCATAAGGGGGTTATGCAGACTACTACCAAATCAGAAGTACTTTTTCAAATAATCTCAAAACAGTTTTCACCCATTTCTTCTAAAGTTCAAGTACAATCCATTGAACCCAGTGTATCTTAGGGCTAAGGAGAGGTACCCCTTGCCATTTATTCCCCAACCTGGCTTTAGAAAAATCTTCCCATAGCACACAGAGCAGAGATATCACACCATGCTTGTTCAGCTTTCTGACAACACCAAAACAGTCCCAGACACCTGTTTTCCTGATCAGTACCTCCAAATAAGATGTAATGGACTATGATTTGGTCTCTGACATAAAAATACAGCGACAATGTATATAAATACATATACATACATTCATGTATATTCTTATTTCAGAGAAATAATTCTGCACCATGTACATTTTTTTGGCTCTTAAGGTGCACTATTGCTGTGCAAGCAAAACAGTGGATCTTCCATTTGCCAGTGACATTGCACAAAGTGCTTATAATTCAGTGTTAGCTTATCAGCCTTCCAATCTCCCACTCCAGGGAATGTGTCAACCATCAAACAGAGTGGAGGAGGTGTACTGAATCTTAATGACTTCTGTTTCATCAGGCTCACTTTCTTAAGGGCATTTAATCAATGAGGACAAGTAGTAGGCAGATTTTTAAATAAATGTGTCACTTTAGGTTAATCTACAGTATGGCTGAATGTATTTGTTTATGCAATTCCCAAATATGTTCTTCTGCTGCTCAGCTGAATTGATAATCTGTAAATCAAAACAAGTTACAAGTTGTTTTAAACTAGCCCTTGAGCAATAACTTCGTTTGACCTACTAGTACCCAAACCTTCCAGAAGTATCAGACACAAGGCTATTTAATGTCAGTGTATCATTTTCAGCAGAGTTTTAAATAAGCCCTTGGTTCAGTGAATTGAATTGGGTTTTGGTGATTGCCAGCTTATAGGAATATTTTTGTTGCTTCTTTTTATTTCATTGTGTCTTTTTTTGTTTGTTTTTTAATTATTCTTTTTTGAAGCAGTCTTTTGGGAAAAAGAAAAATTGAATGAGAAGACAAAACCATAAGCATTTGCAATATTTAAATATTGCCTTAATATTGCTTAGCATTGATCAGTTTACTAATGCAACCATATGATATGACCTATAAAACTTTTAAAACCCTATTTTCTTTTAAAACCTAAAATAGATAAAAGGGGTTGTATAGATATGCAGAGACACTTACTTGTGCTTGTGCAGGTGATAATTTTTCCTGGGCCTACAGGAAGGTTGAGAAGGGACTTTTTACAAGGGAGTATAGTCATAGGACAAGGGTAATGGCTTTAAGGTGGAAGAGGGTAGATTAAGGTTAGACATAAGAAAGGAATTGGATGATCTTTAAAGTCCCTTCCAACCCAAAACATTCCATGATTCTGTGATAAACAGCTACCCATGAGTTCTGGTTTACAACAGCAAGTCCTTCCTAATTAAAACTTGGAAACTCTTTATCCTTCTTCCTCACACATGAAAGAGAAATTATCAGAAATTTCACGAAGGAAAAAGGGTCGTGCATTAATGTACATTAATCATGTTTAGTCTATTGTAAAAAAACAACTAAATTAGCCCCTGTTAGAATTATACCAATAAATATTGGTGTTCAGAGAGAAGAAAACTGACAAGGTACTGGAAAAAATGGCTATCTGATCTGTAGTTGAGACCTTCATTGATGCTACATATGGGCAAAACTGCTTTGGTTTACACAGATATAAAGAAGATTACAATCAAGACTAACAGCTCGATTGAATGCTATTTGTGTTACTCAACTATGAGAACATATAAGGTCTGTGTAGTTAAAAACCCCTTGGAGACCAATGTTATTTTTACCTGTGCAATGACCACAGAGCTGGGCTGTAATAGTGTAGAAATTATTCTGTGCTATAATAAAAAACTTTTACCTACAGCCATTTATTGAGGTCTTCTCTGAAAAACTCTGCAGATCGAAACGTGACATTGAAAAGGACATCTGTGATTACAAGAGACCGCTTGTGTTATGTAATATAAATCACTTGAGTATGGGCATCCAACCTGAATGTGACTTTTCCAGTTTATATAAGAAGTAATTAGATCAGTGAGAGCACAGCACATGCAGAGTTGCAAAATAAAGTAAAATGCATCGACCAATCTTATACCGAAAACAGAAAATAGAACTGAGGAGGTGCAGTGATTTTCTTTATATTTTAAGAGTGATTTTCACATGACCTTAGCCTTCCACTCCATTTCCAAGCTATGCAGCAATGGCATTGTAAGTGCTCTTACAGACATAAAAAAATGGGTATATTCAAATATATATTCTTGTGCCAATTTGTCTCACAATTTCACTCTTTGCCATTAAAGAAAAATTAAATTTATTCTTGTGCATCCTACTGGTGATGGACAATTAGATCCTCTAGACTGCAAGCTGTTTTTCTTGCCTACCTTGCAGGAAGCTTTGAAGAAACCAAGTGAAAAATACCTCATTGCTTTAAGAAGTATGTTCATTGTGGATCTGAATGCCATGTAAGTCAAACCTTTCCATAAACTGTGCCTCCACCTCTTTAAATATATCTCCATGTTAGCTTTAACATCATTATATCCCATTGTGATGAAAATGGACTTTCTGTATCCTGTGATAATGAAAATAGCCACTTTATGCAGCTTCTGTCTGCAATTATCTAGGCTTTTCTCAGACTCTGGAGAAATCTAAGCTAATTGCTTTGGGACTTCAACTACATTTCCATAAATTCTTTGTTAATTTTTCATGAGAAACTGTTATTGCAGTTGGCCCTAAAGTTCCCATAGTATTCAATAATGTAAAGAAGTCATTATGAAAACATAACCAATTCACTAGTGCCTCCATCAAAGCTACACTCTTTTATCTACATGTATTCTCAGGTGAGACTGAATGACTCATCCAAACCCTTCAATGTCTCTTTTTTTTATATATATTTTGATACATGCATTTCTTCATCTGAGATTATTCAAAGCAAATCTGAAAGTGGTTCTATGTGGTGCATGACCTTGTCATTACAGGACATGAATTGAGTTTGCTTTATCTGACAGTTGGCTGTGAAATTGCTTTTATACCTACTCATCAAGCCAAAGACAAAGAATTCTGTTTTAAGTGACACTGTAGTAATAAAAATGAGGCACATTTCCAAGGGAACACTTCTCAACTTGTGATGCTGTATTTGATTTATTGATTATTTTGAACTTGAAGTCATGAATTCTGTAGACTAGAAACAACAATAAATTATTAATCTAGATTCACTGTAGTGTACTTTGTGCACATATTCAGTGATACAAGCACAGGCTCTACACTGATTGGTGTTGAGTATCTCAGATGGATAATTTCTTTCTTTTCTTACCCAACTGATGTACTTGTGTATTATGATGTCTGTATTTTATGTACTGTATTTACTGGTGATTCAGTAGGTTGATGCAGATTTTCCTCTGCAAAATTCTCTTAAAATCCAGTGACCACGAATGTTAACTGTTATGAATTAGATAATACACTAAATACAGTGTAGAGAAATCTGATTTTGTATGAGTGGTTCTGTAGCAACTGCATTTCTTTGCAGGGTCTTGAAATAAAAGCAATTCTGTGCAGCTGGCTACAGCTGGTCAAGCATTTTGTGAAAGGAATAGTACTCAAATTAGAAGCCAAGAACTGTCAAAAGCTTGGCTGAAGTTGCATTATTGACTGTGAAAATGTATGTCACTATCTTATACTGCAAGCTATAATGTAAAAGCTTTGACTGCATTTTGAGGATCAGCTTCTCAACACAAAAAAATTCGCAGCTTTGCATTCATTTTGGTGGTGCAGTGCCAATTTACATGTGCTACACCACCAGCCTCGATGAGGTTTGTACTTGAACAAAAATATCAGTGCAGGCCACCAAGATGCCACTTTAAAAGGCTCTGAACCATACAAGACCTCCTTGGCTCGCCAGGCCCCTGAAAAGCACTAGCAACAATGAGAGCACCTACCCCATTTTCAGAGCTTATTGTACATTACAGATTTTCACCAATTAGCTCTTTCTGTTTTGACCATAAAATACTGATGTCTTTGTAATCAGACACATAACACTTTCAGCTCTGAATCAGCTAATGTAATTTGCAATGCAAGACAGAACTCTTCAATGGTTTTCCCTTGAATGTTGCAACAGAAGAAAACACACCACTGAGGAACAAAAGATTAAAAGGATCAGCATGAAAAAATCATCCTGAATAAATAGGAAAAGTCAGTATTTTTCTAACTAGAGAATATTGCTTTGTGATATGATTTATAGAAAGCATAGGTTTTGCAGATATCTATACCAACTGTTATAGATTAGAAATTAATAATTTCATGACCCATCTTTCTCTAAAGTCCTCTAACATCTGGTTGCTGAAAAAGGCAAGGGATTTTAAGTCTCAGAAATCTCTAAGGTTAGACTCAGAAGCATGTTCACAAATCCCATTGCTTATCCTAAGCTTTTCTAAACCTCTTTTGTGTGGTAATGAAACAGAGGATTGTTGTATGATTGAATCTTTTATTCTTTTTCACGTAGGTGGTCTAAAATAAAAGATAACCAATACCACTTGAGATGTTTATCTTAATTTTAAATAAGAAAAAAAGCAAACATTTTAAATAAGTGAAATGTTAGCCATACTTTTTGCTTCCTCACCAGAAAGAGGCTTCAATCTTGTGTGTAGATTCAATTTTTTTCATGTTTGTTAGTGATTCGCCAGGCCTGCAGATTACATATTCAAGGCCTATACCTTTTCCATACTTCTCAGGAGCTGCAACACTTTATTCTGTAAAAAAGTGGCTGACATGAATGGGAATATTAGCAGCATATGGCACCACTCAGACATCTGAAGGGGAAGGTGCATTGTACTGGAGGGAGATTTACTCTGTTTTAGTTCTCATTGTGTGCCCTCCCAAGCAGCACATGTTCACAGCCTCTGAGTTGGCAGTTTTACTACCTTTTCAAGGATTTGCTACCAAGAATGCTAATGGTGAGACAAATTAAAAAAGCAGTATGGTGGATAGCAGGCTGGTATTTTTAATGCTGAGAGTCTTAATTACTGGGTTTTTCCTTACTACAGTGGAAGCACAAATAGTGAGTGGCATGAGGAAGCTAAGCACTCCAAAAGTGCTGGAGCACAATGTACCTCTACACGGTGCAAAACACTGGATGCATATTTTTTCCTCAAGAGGCACAGCCATGCTCTCCACATTGGTTTTCTCTGTACAGAACCTGGTTTACTTTGAAAGAGAGGGATCACTAAAAGGTCTTCCCTCATCCCCAAAGTTTACACCTGTTGGAAAACCAATGGTCTTAACAGTTGGTCTGATTTCCTTTTCACCATCTTCCCTCCAGCATCTGCTTTAACCAGCAAATCCAGCTGCATTTTTTCAGAGTAATCCAGGAAGGAAAAATGGATTCACTGGCAGAGGTGGAGGGGTCTCTCAATTCATTGGGAATGCAAAAGGCATCAAAGTGCAATTATGTTTTCCACTGTACTTGCCAAGTGTATCTAAACAGACAGGATTGGGATTGGGCTAAACAAGGTATTACCTGAGAGGAGTGGAACAAAGACTAGTAGAAGAGGTGATGTAGGACACAAAATGCTTGAAACTAAGAGATCCAAAATGGAAAGAAGATATAAACACTCATGTTTGCCTTAATGTGTAAGGCACAAGTATCTGCTCACATGGTATTGAGGAAGGAACCAAAGGAAAGAAATGAAAGAGGAGAGGAAAGGTGCAAATGCATGGAGTACTTCCAGGTCTTTCTGCCAAAGAGAACAGCAACAGCCAATGTTTCTTGCAAAAACACTGCTGCAGTAATGTAGGAAAACGTACTCTGAACTTCTGGGAACTAGTTGAGTGGTTTGTCTGTGCTTCCCTGAGCAATTCATTTTGCAGTTTTGTACGGGATAATTGCAACAGATTTTACAGCTAGTAGTCTCTTTACTGGTAAAGAAAATTTCATTTGGGATAAATTCAGTACAGCAGGCCAAATTTATTGTGTCTTGAATATATTCGTAAGTTCATACACAGGCTAAGTAATTCCTTCTTTTGTGTCTGGGTCTTAATGTTTTCTTTTACATGTCAGTTACTTTCTAACTCTTTGGCATCTTCTTTCTCTGATAATACCTGAATCATGATAGCAAACAAAGTGATTACACCAGCTAGTGAGCTAGCTTGATTCTTTACCCTTTTCTTTGCTTCATTGTCTGGTAGGTAAGTGAGAGAAAGACAGCTGCCTGAACTAAGAAGAAAGAACATAAGGGAAAGAAAAAAAAGAACATAAACAAGAGCAAACGCATACAGTAAAGTAGCCTTGGATTTTTCCAGAGCCCTTAGTGTTTAGTTTCAGTCTACCAGACAATAAAGAAGATTATTTAGGGAATATATGCACAAGGCATGCATAAAATTTTCTTTGAATCATTAGTTGGCTATGAGAATGATTCCTATAACAATAACTCTGTTTCTATTAGCTGAGTGTATGGAAAAATCCCTTGACATACATAAAATATAGTACTGATTTCCATACAAGTAAGTGTATACCCATACAAGATAGTGCTATTCAGCACTATCACAATCCAGCTAGCTCTGCTCTGAAGACAATTGTTCATTGTGGGAAGATAAAGTTCACATGCTTTCACAAGAAAACTAAAAAAACCAACCAATCAACCAAAAAAGAAAAAATAAATTAAAAAAAAAAAAGCCAAACAAACAACCCCCCTGCAAACTTCTGACTGTTAAAGCCCATTATATATTATGTTGTTCTTTACTTCAATGAAGGATCTCTTAGAAATGCTGTTACAATAACAATGAAAGCCACATTGCTTTACATGATGCCTCATTTGCTAATTCCCTGTGGCTAGTGCATTTCTTCCCCAAACTGAAAGAAATGATGTGTCATGTGTATCAGCTTGTTCTTCACTGCACACATTTCTCTTTGTGTTGACAAGATTTTTTTTCAGTACAAGAATGAAAGAATGGTAATTTACTTAAAGATACTGCACTATGTTAAACAGACAGTACTGTCATTATTTAGCAGCTATGGTAGACTGTGGATGCAGTCCTGTTGATTTTATTAAAGAGGCTGTCAGGATCTGTAATTCACACATCATTAACTGCTTCATTAAGACCACAGAAGCTCTGTGAGCCCTAAACTTGTAGAAGTTTGAAGACAACACAAGTAAATACTGGCTGAGACATGCAGAAATCTCTAGTGGCTTGTTCACTGTATAGTTAAAAACCAGTACTGTTTTTCAGAAAACACTTTTTTTTTCATAACTATAAGCATAAATGCATAAAACACTTTCACTTAGAATTGATATAAGTTAAAAGCATTATTTTGCAATGAGGTGTGCACTCTCACATTGTCAATCAAAGAGAAAAAAAGCAATAACATACCAAAATGTACAGTCATTTAAGTATTTTCATATGGTTTAGTTTTTTCTTTGCTGGAATGTGAAGCAGCCTGTGTGCTAAAACTATGGGAAACAGAATTCCAACAGATATGAGAAATGTGAATCATATTTGTTTAAGAATTTAGATTCAATGAAGCATTAATTATACTGAGAATTTTTTTTCATTTTCCTATTATTTTCCCCAGGTTCTTCCTGTTTCCATTCTACTATACCCAGGCCCTTGCATTTCCTTTCCCTTCCTCCCTTTTGGTGGACATCTCTTTCCCTTTCTCCCTGCTTCTTTTCTTAGAGCTACCAATTCAAACAAATGCATAGCTTAGATTTTGAGTTGCACTTTGGAGCCTGATAGGGATATGGAAACAAGCAAAAAGATTTGCACTTCCACCAATACTGCAGAGCTGGCTTTCAAGCCTCCTGGGTGGGATGCACGTGTAGCCCTTAGAGTACTGCCCAGCTCTTTCCCTCTCTTTTACCTTTTTGCCTTTATCCATTGCCCCCCTGTTGCATGGTTGCAACAGGGAATGGATCTATAGGCCAGGCACAGCTGGTATTGGCCCAACCAACACTGATTCCTCCTTCCACAGCAGAGCTCTTTAATACCAGAGCACTGCTCGTATTCTTCAACACATGGCATGTCCACTGACGGGGAAGGAGCTTTCCTTCTGTTGCCAGTGACCACAAATTTCCAGCCTGGCCCAACTTAGGAGCTGCAAGCACAGCCTGCTGGAACAGACCCACCCTCCTGGCGTCCAAGAGGGCTTTGGGCACTTTTCTTCATGACGTCCCTATGAAGGTCCTGCTACCTGCCCCAGAAGCTGCCAGCCTCCTTCCACAGCTCATTCACCCCAGCCCCTTGAGATACGCTGGGGGATCACCCCCTCAGACACTCCTGGCAACTACCCTGGCACAAGGCCACAAGGCTGGCACTCATCTGGAATATTTGGCTGCTCACCACCATTGATTTTCCAAGCAGAGGTTTTCCAGAAGGTCTGCAGCAGCATTTTTGGGGGCCAGTATCTTGTACTGGGGCTCCCCAAAAATAGTAGTCTGGCACCTCAAACCCATGTTTAGCCCAACCTACACATACTCTCTAATAGATAGGAAACCAAAATCTACTTCCTTTGCAAAAACCAAGCAGAAGTTATGCTCAGTGCTTTGAAGGGCTGGCAGCCCTGTTGGGCATAGCCTACTGCTAGCATTAGAATTAGGATCAAGAGAAGAGCAAGCCCAAATCTACAGTAAGAGTGGAGCTGCAAAGGGGCTGCCAAAAGAAACCAAAGGCTGCCTGGCAGTCACACTTTTCACAGGTTTTTATCATGGACTTTTTGAAGGCTGCTAAGTAAAACACATTACATTATATTATTTCAGTTCTTATCAGTCAAGGAGCGCTATGCAAAGCATAATTGATTGATGTTACCCCAACAGCCCATTTGAATTTTGCTAACTTAATTCCTTGAAGCTTTACTGACAACTTAAAAAGCACTGTTGTTGTGATAAAGTAAATTTCTAGGTAAATGTACTGTCAGCAAACATATTTTACCTTTCTTGGAGCCAGTATGTGAGTATTTGTATTGACATTTTTGTAGGGAATCAAGTAAAATCTTTATTTTCAGATTTTTTTTTTTTTCTCCTCAGAATTTACCTAGAGAGACACCCAGACAGATTTCTGCTCTTTCACAGTAGATTCTTTCAAGGTAAAGTCCCACGTCTCCAGAGGAAAGCAGTATTCTCTCTGAGATGTTGCTGTTTTTAAGAATGGTCTAACCACACACAGAAAAATAAAGATCTTTTACTAACAGTACAATGTAGACGACTGTTTCTGCTGAGCTAGAGTGGTTGCATAATGGTCTTCATTTCCAACATGTTTATCATTTATTGGGATATCTGGGCTGTAAAATTCTGGCTGGGGTTCAGATTATTCTTTCTATGTTTTGGTGTACCGGTGTTACTGAGAGAGAAGAACAGCTGTTGTTTTCCAGCCTTTGTCTTGAGTGCCATCCAAACTGTCAAACACTATAGGACAAAGCTGGCTTTTTTAAAAGGGAACTGAATGAGGAGATCCATGTTTTTTTCCTGTAATTATTGCTGGTGAGTATTTGTGCTCTCTACAGCAAAATGCTGGCTGTGTTGGGAGATGGTGAATTTGTACAAACCACAAGGGTGGTCACTGAGTAAACAATTAAAGGCCAAGATTTTTAACCATGACCTTACACTGACCTCAGCATTGAGATATAAACTTTTTTGTGAGAGGTAAAACATGAATGTCTTCCTGTTTGTCCAGAATAAATGGCCTGAGACGTGAGCAAATTCAGTGTGCCCAAGGCCATTCTCTAGCAATGTGACCAACCTACACAGAACAGCACACATCCTTTCCTTTAAATTAGTCTGGTGTTCAAAGCAACACAGCTGAATGCAAGCTTCCAACTTGGGAATAGTCATATCCCAGGCCCAGCAGGTGGCAAGGGCCAAAACTGGGCAGGGGCAGCCCTGGTATTGTGTCAGGATGGATGGGTGAGCCCAGCACTGCTTCCCCACTCTCCTTAGTTAATAGAATAGAAAATAGAAATTGTAGGGGGGATTCTTCTGGTGTTCCTCAACAGAATAGTAATAATAATAGGTGGGGAGATAAATCTACTCGTTTCATGTTAATTTTGCTTAGAAAACTTGAAGGAAATAGAAGCAATTGCTTCTTAAAGAAAGGTCAATGGCCACCACAGAAGTAGCTGAGCAAGTCAAGACGTACTCATACATTTTCCCAGTTCAGCTAGCATATTCCTTTCACAGTCTTATCCTTTCCCAGCAACCTGCATTTATTCTCAATCTGAATAAAAGATGAGAAAAAAACCAATGATCTCAAATATTCTTAGATGACCTGGTTGTGTGGAGGGTTGTTTGTGTCCAGATCCAGGATGTCAAGAGGCTTGTATCTATGGTTAATCAATGAGCACTAAATGCTACAGAAATTTAGCAAGGTTTAATTAATTAGTCCTGTAAGATACCTTTGGACAAGTAAACAGTAAAATATTTTTCCTAAGAGATCATCCATCTTTGCTAGAGCTGAAAAACCCAGCGATCTGTGAATATGCACTGTAAACAAAACCCCATGGAACTGAGCATGAGAAAATATCTGTGACATATAACTGGATAAAAACAAAACAAACAAACAAAAAAGACAGAAAATAACAACAAAAAACAAAGCCAAAAAAATCTCCAAACCAAAACAAGAAGAACAGAAGAGTTTTGCAATAAGTGCATAAAAAGCATAAAAAGCTGAAGGGGAATTTTTCTTATACATCCCATGTAGTTTCAGAGACCTGCAGACATAACAAAAAGATACTGTGAAAGCAGCAATTATATCTGTAACATTCTCATGTTCTCATGTACACTTCTCACTGTGATGGAGGGTAACCATCACTTAATATAATAAAGAAACTAAAGCCTGTGTTTAAGCCATGCAAAACTAAAAAATCCTTGTTAGGAGTATTCAGATATGACAATAATGGTTTTAATTTAAAAAAATATAATAATAAAAAAATTTAATAAGATTAAGTAGATACTGGATGTTGACTAGATCTCTGCTTGAAATGTTAGCCTCCAATTATAGCTTACTAAAGCTTTAAAAATGAGGTATAGATGATGAACTAGATGGCTAGTATTTTGAGTTACAATAACTTTTAGTAGGATCCTGTAGGACAGTCTTTAAGAACCAAATTCTTTTACTTCTTCATCTCTCCAAAATAGCCAGGAAGTAGTTACTTTTCCATCTATACTGTTGTAAGACTCTGACCAGATTCTTGTCAAAACTGACACCTTTCATTTGGTGAGTATGCTCCTTTGGACTCCCTTCACTCAGTCCACATCTTGAAGCGTGATGGCCAAAAGAGAGACAGGGCATGAAGCTAAGTTCTTCCTATATCTCTGTAGAGAGGCATCATTAGTTCATATGTTGCAGACTATGGTGGTTCATGTCCCAGCAGGATGTGTTGATGCTTTCACAATAGCATGACATTGTTGACATTGTTCATTTTGATCCATTATAAATCCCCACAGAGGGATTTGCAAAGTTTATTTTCCTTACCTTTGTATCAATTGTTGTATATCTTTTGCACTGCACTTTTCCAGATTATGAAGATTATTCGGCACTCCTGTCCCATCTTTTAATGCATTTCTGGCCTTTTTCAGTTTGGTGGGAAACATGTATCTTAAAATAATATATACTCTATTTCATTATGTAAGTTACTGGTTAATATACTGGATGACAAGTGGCCTCAGAGCAGCTGAATGGGAATCCCCTCTCAGTGCACATTCTTAAGTGTAACCAAGAAGTGTTATTCTCCAAACACCGTCTACCAGTCACATTTGTTCATAATTCACAATAGCTAAATTGCTAATTTGTATTTGGGAATGTTGTGTAATACAGAGTCAACGTAATACCAAAGTTAAGATATGTAACATCTGGTGTTATTCTTTTAATGTCTTATCAAGGAGGGAAACTCGTTTATTTTGTCTTGAATTGTTCTTGTTTTGTTGACAGTTACTCAGCTCCTTGTTCCACCTGATTATAAAGATTTTATCATTTGTTGCAGTATTATTCTCTGACCTTGTAGGCAAGTTACGCTCCTAGCCTCAGCTAACACCTCAGCTAACAAGCTGTCCTAACCCTAGCATCCAATTTTCTCCTCCCTGAAATCTGGTGGAATTATTTCTGCATTGTGACACACAAAACAAATCCAACAGGTCCAGCTATTTAGCAATCACTTTTTGCATATTACAAACACACTCTTTAAGAAAGATAATTTTAAGCCCACTATGGCAGTCATCAGTTTGAAGCCAATGATTTCAACCAGAAGCAGCTTACTCATTTCTGCTCTTACAGCAAGTTTTGTGTATAATCTCTGAAACAATCAGCAACCAAAGATAAAAGAAAAAAAAAAAAGACCAACAAGTACTTTCTCACATAAGGTCCTTAACCTTCTCACGTACGACTTACTGTTCAAACAGCTCCCCAGCAAAAAAAGTTAATACACATGCTAAATTTCAAGGTGGAGCTTGACTATAGTTTTAATTTCATTACTGCTTCAAATGGTGTTGTGGTACTCAGCAGAGACCAATGTAAGTTAAACTGTTAGCTAAGTAGGTATTAAACTATCTCACCAAAGCCTTAGAAAAACTGCAAGTTATAAAAATTCAATTTCTTATAAGATAATTTTGGCTGTGTGGAACCTGAGTCCCAAAGTAGTGTCATTTTCATATTTACCAGGTATTTCACATTTATTGTATCTCATGTCTGTATCCGGTAACTGGATAACTACTGGCTAACTATTTCTGGTAGTTATATAACTTTAACTTTGGTAAAACAGTACTTGAACTCCAGTTCAACCTGAAAAAAGACAGAAGACCTGCTATAACTGTGCAGCCCAAGTACTTTATAGAATACCCATCCAGCACCAGTGTGATATAGGAAATCAGATGATTAGTCAATGTATTCTCCACCATTTCTCTGAAAAAGAGCTTTCTGGCAAATGTATAATTGCCATTAATAGTTACAACAAACTGTTGTAATCACAAAGGCATATATAGATTAAATTTCTCAGAATGCTTGTGAAGGTTGAGATTAAAAACAATCACGATAAAAGTATTATCAGATACCACACACTGCTGTTTTTCTAGGATCTTGCCCAGATTTCTGGCCTATTTCTGGAGCCCTACAGTGTACATTAAATTTGAGCACACAGCTGGGATGTGTGTAATACAGAGAATACACATGTCAAGCAAAGCATTTCCCGAATGTGTCACTCTGCAAACTGAAGCCCTTACATGCAGGCAAGGCTGAATGGTGTAATGGCTTCTTCTTCTTGCAGGCTGGTAGCCTTACCTTTCAAATCCTTGTTTTATTTACAGGGAAAATGGCAGTGGCTTTAAAAGTGCCTTTCTGATCATGGAAGCAATGTGAGGGAACCTAAATCAAGGTGATGATGTTAACGGAAGTTGATAAAGTATCTGAGTAGACATTTTTATGTATTTATCAAGTAAAGCATGCATCTTAAATGTATTAGAAAATTTTCATCTCACACTGTTTTAAGTATGTAGCTTTAGTTTCCATTGAGATGCACTTTACATCTGTGAGGCTGTAGTATGCCTTGCAAATGGCTCCAGTATTTCACAGGCAAATTATGCTTATCACTTCCATATATCGTCACACTAGAAACTAGTTAAACACTAGAAAATTCAGTTTTAAAAAAAGTTAACTAATTTTGCATCCAAAACTGTTTTTTCATTAACAACTTTTTTTTTCAAGGGCTTTAATCCATTTTGAGATATTTCTCTTGTGTTTCCTTAGCAAGCTATGACACAGTTAGGCAGACATGAGGAAACCTCAGCCCTGTGAACACTTGCCCATGAGAGACATGTAATCCCTGGCAGCAGTGCTTAATCACATTCCTCAGTCAGGTGTCAAACAGAGCAAAGGCATAAACACACAAGCAGGTTTTGTTTAGAGGACCTCAAAAAACCAGCCAAGTGGCAAATTTGGACATCTGTGCTAGACTGAGGCTGTCCTGTTTTTTCAGTCTAATCTGTCAAGATAACCATTTCCCCATTCTCTTAAACAAACACAGACTTCCTTGTTTAAACACTGCAACAGTTCTAACAGAGCACAGGTTTTAATCATTCTCTACTAAGTACACTAGCAAGAGACTCAGAAAAGAAGCAAAACATCTTTAACACAAGCTGCTGACTTTGCTGTGCAAAAGAGCAAGGCATGTGACCCTTGGATTTCAGATGGACTGTAAACAGTGGTCTGGTAAGAAAAGTGAGACTTGAAAAGAGACTAACTCTTCTTTGGTCTCTTAATTAAAAGAGACCAAATTAAATTCAATTTCACTCTGAAAGAATAATTACAATAATTAAGCAGGGGGGGCACTTTTTCTACAGATTCCCTCTCCTACTCAAATTATATCAAGGTGGTAGCACTAGTAAAAGCTCTTCCATGAGCAATGTAATCATAAAATGTGACAAATGTTTAACAATAGTCTAAATGTAGGCACTGCTTTTGATGCCCAAATCTAGGAAGATATTCCTCTCACAGAGTCTATTAAATACAGAAAAACAAATCCAGTTAAAACCACTCATTTAATTTTTCCTAATATTGATTTATCTTTTTATTCTCTTCAGGCTTCATTCATCCTCCCCTCCTTATCTATTAGTTCTGATTCATTCCATCCACATCTGTACTATTTATCTCAAATTTTTTATTGTCCTGAATTTTGTTCTCTTTCGTATTTTTTTCTGTAACTATTTACTTTTTTTCTCTATGAAAGAAGCATTCATTTTCTTATGATCTTTCTCTTAATTTCTTTTGTCTATTTCTTTTAATTTAATTTTATTCTTGTTTCCTTGCTTTTCCCTAGTAGATTCCCCCTTTTTGCTATTGAATTCCTCCCTTTATCTCTTTCTCACTATGGTATTTCCCCACATCCTAACCTTCCACCTTTTCCTATCCAACATATGGAATCTCCTACCCTCTCATTCCTCATGGGGTCCTTCCTCCTGTCCTCCAAAGGATACATTTCCATGACAGAAATGCTACTTCTTCATTCTGCTCTGTCACCTCTTGCTTTACTTAAACTGCAGAACTCACCAAATCTTACCACATGCTTAGAAACAGCATTTGGATCTTGTGATTTCCCACACAAATGATCCCAATTATTTTCTATCTGCACTGGGAGTCTCCTTCTCCCTTGGAATAAAGGTCTTGGTCAGGTCACTGCAGAAGCTTCCTATCACAGTTTACTTGGTAGTTCATATCGATTTCCAAGATCTTCCTTTGAGCTTCCAAGAGTTCCTCTTATGTGACATTCTGGTAAAAAATGTTTCTCCTTGGAAATTATCATGAAGGAAAGCACTCACAAGGTCTGGAGAGGAATTTTTAAAACACTTTTTTCTTGCATAATACAGAAACCAGAGATGCATGCATGAACTAGAACACTTTTATGTCTCTCAGCTAGAGTCTATCCTCACCTCCTCAGTGATTCTGCAGGTTCAGTTTATGACTGAGGGAGTTATACTTACCTCTTCCTTATTACTCTCCCATTTTCCAAGGCCAGTTCATCAGTGAAGTACAGAGAGAGAGCAGGTAGATCTGGAGAATGTGTCCATCTTCTAGTAAACCTTCATTCACCCCTGTCAGCTTACTCACCACTTTGATACCCTTGTCAAGTGGCTCATTCTCAACTCTCAGAGAAAGACTAAGATAACTAACAAAGCCAGCTAACAAAATATCTCCTTTCACCCCTTACATTCAGGATAAAAATAATTAGGCACCTAGTTTTATAGCACAAGTGGGATGAAACAATCCAGAGAAAAGTGTCATGGACAGCGAGTGTGCTTTTGCAAAATTCGATGGAAATAAAACATCATGTTCTTGTACACTACAGCAGTAATATATAGACACTGGAAATAACATGTCATACACATGAAAATATTTCTTCTACCCAAAAGCTGCATTGATGTCCTCAGACCAATACTTCAGATTGAATAAAACAGTAACTATTAAGTGCTCAAGAGATACAGACACTCTTTTTCTTATTGCTGAGTAATGTCAACACCCAAACTAGCATTCAGAAAGAAGCTGCAGCCGAGGATCATAGGCAGCTCAGATCTACAAAGAGCCAGAAAAAATGCTTGGGAACTGGAAATAAAAGACTGCAAATTAATGTAGGAGGTATCCCAGGACCAGGGAAATACTTTTCATAGCCACATGAAGCAGAAGCAAAAAAAAAAAGCCCTCTGAACTGACTAATTGGGGAAAACCAAACCAAACCAAACCAAACCAAACCAAACCAACAAAACCAAAATGAAGGGGAGAAAAAAAAAAAAAAAAGGAAAAAAAAAGACATAGAAGCAAAACCTGGGCAGTGCCTATGACCCAGGTTCTGACTGTCTCCAGCATTCAGTTCCCCTCATACTATGCTCACCAATCCCGAACTGCAGTTTGCTATGGAAGGTTACTTAAGTGCCAAGTGCAGACCAGCTGGTCTGAGGGTTTTTATGTTCATGCAACATTATAATGCTTTTCATCCATTCTGATAAGGTGGCTAACAAATTCATGGAAGGATCATGAACTAGAGATTTAATGTTCAGATTTCCTTTAATATGTTTTTTCAAGTTGAGCCCTACAGGAGGGTCAGCTAAACAGTTTCATAATCCATCAAACACTTAAACATTCTGCTGTTATTATTCACCTGGAGAAATTTACAGCTTGGCTAAAAGGGCACAGTTCCAACATGAATCCAAATATTAGTGAAGGCTGAGGTTATAGAGCTAAAGGATTTTCTCACAAAGACAATATTTTCCTGATGATTTAAATGTCAGAAGTTTATGTAGGAAAATACCATCTCACACAGTGAAAAAAAAAAATGTGTTTTTTCATAGAACTAGATGCAAAGAGCATGAAGTAAGGAACCTGAAGAAAACAAGATGGATGCTGCAGGAGTCCAGTATTGGAATAGAAACATCAGAGGCACTGGAATGGAAGAAGTAACTGGAATGGAGAAATCTGAGAATGAGGAAATAGGGGTCTCAGTCGTGGTATATAAACCTTCTCTCCAGATTTCAGTTTGGTATCAAGGCTAGTGTAAAATTTGGCCTATTGTGGCACCCCAGAACCCTTCCAGTCAGTTCACAGTCTGTGCTTTTGCTTTTGGTTACTATGTCCCTGGAGTAGGAATTTCCCATTGCTAAATTTACATTGTGCAATTCTTTACGACCCGATCTTTCAGCCTGTCAATGTCTCTCAATAAAGAGGCTGTTCTTTCCTGTGTACTTGGAGCAGGTGCACTCAGTCCTGTCATCTGAATCAATTGTAATGATATTCAGTACCACTGATCCCAATATTAACCCCTAGGATCAATCCCTGTGACTGGCACAGTTTGGCTTTGAGCCATTAGCCACCAGCAGTAGGTTCAGTTTTCCAGACATCTTGTTGTCCATATGTCCAGTACATATCCTAATAGCTTGTGAGTGAGGATGCTGTGGAAGGCTATGTCAAACACCCTGTTAAAATCAAGGTAAGTGATGTCCTCATCTGTCTGCTCACCACTGAGCAAATTGTTCCATCACAGAAGGTGACCAGACTGGTCATTCACCATTTATCCTTAGTAAATCTGTGTTGGCTTTTCACAGTCACATTCTTGTCTAGCTTACAAGAGGACCAATATCACAGTTTTCCTAGGGACAGTAGTAAATCTTGTAACAGCCTGGAGCTATATCTACTGGCTTTGGTTTACTTGTGATTTCCTGTTACTCTTTTCAGTTTTAGACATCATGTGCTGGAAGAACACAAAGGACATGCCTCCAAAGTGTGTCTATCTGCACGACCTGGGGACAGGTCATGCAAAATGGCACAGTAGAGGTAGATTCTCCTGTAATTCATTTAGAAAATCTTTATTTCATTTGGGTCTCGGATATTATGTAGAATAGTTCAAGGAACAAATGGAAGAGCTATAGAGGAAAAAGAGAAAACTCTGAAGAATGGCTTCAGTACATGTGTCAGGGTAACCTCTCCCCTTTCCCAGTAATCCAATATGTGTTCAATACTGTGTTGCCCATGCACACAAGCATGCAGAATCTGGGCATGGTGATATCTTATGTGTGTATGAGGTTGGTACCGTCAACAATCAGACCTCAAAGAAGAACATTCACATAAACTTTGGGGACTTTATCTGTGATTAGCTAAGCTATGTGTGAGCGTTTGTTTAAGAACAAGGATGTTTTGACTTGCACCTCAAAATGTCTGTGGAGGAGATGAATGTCTTGTCTGAACACCCTAAAAACCTAGAAGATATGATGAATATTTGTCTGGCAAATTGAATAGAACAGATATCTGAAACCACTTCTTTCAAGGAAACACAAAGAGGTCCAAGGAAATAATAAAATCTTACTTTGAATGCTTTCTAAGAGAAGAAATAGGTTTTGTAAAATAATCTAATACTGAAGGAATAAAGTCATCATTAATACATTGCTTTTGTAGCATATCCCTGCCTTTACTTTTAAGCAAGATAATTTCATCTGTTACACTATACAGATAGCACATAAAGTCACAGAGAAATGAGAGTACTAGTTCGTCAACAGTGAGGCAGATTCAAGACCCATGTTGGCACAATCAATACAGTTTTATGAATACTTAGTTTATTAGTGTCATAAATAATTAATTCAATCCAGGTATACTCATTTAAAAAGAAATTTACTACACTGTCCAGCAATACAGCAACAAAACACCAGGAATACTCTTTGCTAAGAGGCATTCATTTAAATAATTATTGTTTATTAGATTTAAAATGACACTTCTGAACCTACATTTCAATTGCAGTATTGTTTGCACAAAAACTCACTACTATGTAAGGCAGAATGACGAAGCAGAGATATTATTTTAGATAATAAAGATTTTTAAATGTAACATACTGTGAGAGATTTCCCATCTAAAGTTGGTGGTAAATGAATGAATGAAACTTCAGAAACTTTAGAATGTCTTAAAAGTTGCTCAGTAATTAATGATGTGCTAGCATGGTTTTATAGAAAAGAACTAATTCAAAGGCAATTAGGAGTATTAGATGAAAATATTGCTTTAAGGACTTTTATTATTTAGAAGCTATTTTTTATTATTATTTTAAACTCAATAGCTTACACTGAGGCTCAGGCAGCTGTGGCAGCCTGCACCATACAGACTCTGGCTGAGACACATGCTCTCAAGCCAGTCAGTCCTTGACGCTCATAACAGCAATGCCAGAACAGCTCCATGCATTCAAGCTGTTCCATGGGTGTGCAAACATTTTTAACCCTGCACCTCCTTGCTATTGTAGCTAAGATATAAGGGAAGAATGCAGTGTCCTGGCTTTGTCTTGCACTTCAGTCCCACGGAGAGGCAAAGGTTAAGAATGAGGAAAATTAGGCAGACAGCCCTGTGTGGCCCAAAGAAAAACATGCTATTCTGCTGGAGCCAACTCCCCTTACATAAATGGGAGAAAGCTCTATGAATGAGATCATTTTGACTTCCTTTGCTCACATGCTAATGTGGGCTTTCTCTCCTTTAGTCAAAGCAGGTCAGCCGTGCAGCAAGGTTCAGGGACACATTGTGAGCTGTTTCCGAACCCCCAGTGTCTGCGCTGCCACTCGCCCCTGAAGGACACAGCTCGCCAGGGCTCTTCCTGCAAAGCAGCCTTCCTGCAAGGGTCCTGCCTCCCCAGGGCCCACAGCCCTGCTCCAGGAGAGGCCCCTGAAGCAAAGCCCTTAGCAGCCTGCATGCCCCAAGGAGTCAGGGAAAATGGGATGGATCCCCTTTCAGGGGATTATTAAAACTTGATTTGTGTGGCCCGGCCCTCATCGGTATCACGTTAAACTCTAATGGGCAGCAGCTCGCTAGCGTTTAGGAGTAGCCCTGATAACAGAAATAAGCTACCAGACAGACACTCTTTCTGCTCCTGTTTGCTCAGTGGATTTTTTTAATCCTTGGATTATTCTGCCTTCAAATTCTTTTATAGTTTGCTCACTGAATTATGTTCACTCCAGAGAAGTGAATCCAGTTTCTTCTGTTCCCACAGTAATCATCAATTCAAGCTGAAGTGAAAGGGTCAAATTTAGAGGCACATAAATGGTGGTGTAAATTTCTCATTAGCAAATCAAAGGAAATCTGTGAAATTCAGTGTCAGTGAAACATAGTCAGCCCAGCTTTAAGTGAAAACAAGTTCCATTAATTCCTGTGAGAATAACACGTTTTTACTCCGCTTGATCCACAGGGCCAAATTACCTCTACAGTCTTGACATCACTGTGATTTTGAATTAATTAGGGAGGTCAGCATCTGTGACATGGTGAATATAAATCTGTGCAATTCACCTGCTAAGAGGGGAACAGAGCTGAAGTAGCAAAAAAAGAATCAGAACAACAAAATAACTTGGCCACCATAACATTTTAATCATACCCCTGAAACTTGCTGGTAGTGTCAGCTTCTACCTTCTCAAAATGTGTACTACATTCACAGGTTTGTACATTCACTAGCCTTAAGCAGATGGCTGGGATGTGGGAGACAAAATTTTTAAAAGGAGGCTGCCATGCATAGACAGAAAATCCCACCCCTGCTGCCTCAAAGCCCACCATTTGCTGGCACTGTCCCAGAACAAGTTATGCTGCTGGGGGAAGGAACATGGCAGGACTTCTCTGGAATACATGCTAAATACATGCTGAAATGCACACTGTAAAATATTTTAAAACAAATCAGAGATAGTGATGAATGAGGAGAAACCAGCATATATCCCAAAACCTGTGAGATGTCCTTCAGCCAACTGAAGCCACCCAATAGGTCTCCATTAGTACATGTTGTCTGCACTCCTGCACTCCTTCTCAGTGGCTCATGGGGCCTTATGTGCCAGGGAGGGTGATTTGTCTCATTGCACTGGCACAACAAGAAGAAAGACCTGTCACAGATATCAGCCAGTGCTGGGCTGCACTCTGCACCTTAGGTCAACAGTGGCTCACCACTTCTCCACCCACAGTTGGTGCACATGCTGATGAGAATCCTTAATCTCCACTGGTTTATATTAAAAAATGGTCTTTAATTAGGCAGCTGCACTTGCAGAGAATTAACAAATTATTTAACTTGTGCTTTTGAATATATAACATGTATTTAACTTTTTAGAAATCTGTAATGTAGTTTTACATATATATATGTGCATGTATATATACTTATATATACATATTTATAGGAATACCTATAAAAATTTAAAAGTAGATTTATCTATAATATGTCATATATTAGAAGTTAAAAAGACAGAGGGAAAGAAATACACTTTACTGCAAAAGTATGTCTAACTGTTAGCTTTTTAATGACTCTCTATTCCAACAAAGGCACAAGTGAAGTGTAAGCAGTTTGGGGAAAAAATATATTTGATATTGGAAATATTTAATGAAAAAGATTCTATGTGGTCCCTTTATGTATAGTTGTGTTTTCCACACACATGCAATTAATACTAATACAGTTTCAAATGAGACTCGTGGACACTTAGTTCTGTGTACTTTCTTGCATAAGAGCCTTCAAACCTCCTATAGAAGCTAAAATGCATTTGTAAACAAGCAAGAACAAATGATAGCAGCTATCTGTCACCTGAAAACCACTGAACTGTATACCAAACACATGAAGACCTGTCCACTTCTCCTGCAATAGCTATCAGTGGATGTTCAGGCAGATCGTGTTGTTAGCACTGGGGGCTGAGCTGCTGTTGTGTATTTGTCTGCAAGAAAAGCTGGGCCTTGGCTTGTAGGCTGCAACACTCTTCCTCCTCTTACAATCACTAAACATGCTTTTTTGACATGGTAGAGAGTTGCAATAAATTTCAGAACTGTAGATTTGAGGACACACATCTAAATTTCTTGGCTCTGAATGTTTTACATTTCAGATCTGGATTGTGATCTAAGGCAGGCAGTAAATGTTGGATTTGCTGTGGTTAGAATCTCATGTGAGCTGCCAGTTGTGTTTTCTATCAAAATACCAGGCATTTTATGAAAGCAACTGTTCAGGAGAGAAGTTTTGCTGTTCCCCAGACTGGTTTCAGCTGACTTGCCTTTATCTACCTTGCACTGTACACACACATTGGGAAATGTAGTTCAGTGTGTTTTGTGGAGTGACTGAGAGATGAATCTGGGAGCCACCTGACTGAAAAGACTCATCTCACTCACTTTACTCATTAATAGGCTTATATATGTGAAACAGTGAAATTGCAGAGAAGTATGAGGTGTAGCATCTAACATGCTCTCAGGCAGAGTGACAAACACCCTGCACTGTGGTGAAGGCTCTCTCTGCACCCCTGATTTGAAGCCCCATCCTTTCTGCTGGGAACTACAGGAATGTCAAGAGCAACACACAGCTGTGTTACAGTTTAGAAAATAAGAGGTATAGGGGAAAGATGAGTAGGGAAAAAATTGTTTGTCATTCACTGCAAGAATTCTGGGTCACCATATAAAGGTAAGAAGGACTGCATCCAGGACACATAGAGGATCTCTGTGCTACAGACAATGCATGCAGGAAACTCCTTGGCAAAGGAGGAGACTGGATACAGAAACTTTGTACTGAATTCAAGATAAGAGTGAACAAGCACTTTGGAAAAAAATAACTAGCAAATTTTGCATATAAAAAACACAATAGACAATCCCCTGGCTAAAAATTGTCAGAAAATGAATGAGTATTAGCACAGTTACATTCCCTCCTCTTGCTCTATTCCAGGTATTTGCTTGTGGCCACCACTGATGACTGATGGAAAGTGTCTGAATTCATGTTCTTTGACCTTCCTTTGCCCAGAGCACAGAGAAGAGTGTTGAGTGAGTAGATCTCCATGCCATGCCTGAGTGCAGCTGGCTCACCTATGGCCATCAGCTTTCCTGCCTCCTGATCAATTTCCCAGGGCTATGAGTTCCTGGGAGGGCTGATGAACATGTGTCTTCCTAAGCAATGTAAGAAGGTCCAGAGACTACTACGTGCTTGGCCAAGAAGCTAAATTTCAGCAGACCTGAGATGGCAGGACTGGGAAAATGAGCTTCTGGTGCACTGGTGGCTTCTGCTACATGGCCTGAACCATCCTTCTGACAAGAGCAGCTGGATTTCCAAGAGCTCTTTGCAGGAATCTCAAACTGTGTTCCACAAGATAGCTGCCAGATGCTAGCTCCCCTTGATTGCAGTGCCATAGCACTTCTGAAAAATACATAAGACACCTATCTACATCTTTAGGTGCTTAAATCTCTCTAGCATGCTGATTCTGTGCCCTCCGGAACTTAAGAATAACTTTGCCTAATTGGACTCCTACTTGACCTCATGTGGTTTGAGGCCTGCTCCATCTGCACAGGCTGACAGGGCAAGAGAAAATATATTAATCAGAAGTGAAAAGCATTTAGTGCAGATGGAGTAGGATCCCTTGAGGTACATTTCTGATCCCGAAGTTATGAACAGGCACAGCAATTTTAAAATTAATTCTATGTTTTAAAGAATATAAAAAATAAAAAAATAAATATAAATCACACTATTTATAGCCCAACAAAATATAAATCACACTCTTATATGCCAGATTAAAGGGCAGCAGTCTCTAATTTTTCATTATTCTCTATTACAACAGTACCATAGTGGTAACTACTACTAATTAGGACATTGGTATGTGCGGGTTTTTTTCTTCAACATGACAAAAGAGAAAGACTGGAAGAAGGCGAATGACAGAGGCAGGTCTCTGTAAGTGCATTTATACAGCCCCAAGCTGAGCTGGGCAGAAGCTTTGGTGAGCAGGGTAAAATATTTTAAACTCCAAGCAAAATTGCTCAGAAAGGCAAAAGAGAGATCAGGGGGCAGGTCAGACAACAACACCATTATACTCACTATGTATGCACAAGTGCTGAAGATGTATGTGATCACCAGACATATGCATATTTATCTAAGTGTTCTGCTATTTTTTTCTCTCAGAGAGCAGTTTTGTTATCAGACATGGGCATTCTCATGTTTGGCACATTTGGGATTCATTCCCATGTCTTTGCTATTTTTTGTTTGTTTTTTCCATTGCAGTTTGAGGCACAGTAAGCACATTTTTTTTTGATCCTGATTAGGCAGAGAGATCTTCTTGTCCAATTCAAGAACGCATTTGTTCACATTTTCAAAACAGATGATTAGCTGTCCAGGCTTTGCCAAGACTGTGGGAGTTGCACAGCTATATCCTTGTGCTGGTCTTTGAAATTATTCTCTCTTGAAAACTAGTTGCAGCAGTTGACCTTCCCAGTTTCACATCCATCCACAGTTACTGAGCAAACGTGCAATGCACCACCTACCATGGCAGTTATCCAGTGGCTGGTATTTGCAAAACTGCACAAAAAATGTTGTTTTGTTCTGTTGTGGGTTTTTTTTGTTTGTTTGTTTTTTGGTTTTTTTTTTGTCTTAGTACACTGCTTGAAACACAAAAGTGGGTAAATTGATAATATTGTTATCCCAGATCTGATCATGCCCATCTGACCTCAGCCGTAGCTCAGAGCCTTAGTGTGTTGCCACCCACAGCTGCCCTCCTAACCTTGTTTTCGGTTTGGTTTTCTTTTTGAAATGTCATGCCCATGAGAGAAGGAGCCAGACAGATAATGCATCTGTGTCTCCAGCTTTCCTCTTTGGGGTTGGTGCAGCCCAGGCCAGGCAGGGTAAAGCTCTGAGCCATGCTGCAGTGCCTGATCCCAACACAATGGGCACACTCAGCCATGGGGCAGGCAGGGCACACATTGTAACAGCATCCTAAAGCCTTGGAGCTAGAACTGTCACATTTCTTCCCCCAGTGTCCTGAGGACACAGGTTGTGAGGGGCAGGAAATACAGAGGAAACTCCTGTTTCTCTCCCCACCTGGGCAGAGGCAGTCTGCAGAGCATTTGAAGGGCTCCTTTGGAGTACAATAATTATTAGGAGAATGTCTACTGGATTGCTTCAAATGGAAATAGAATATCTTCAGCAACACTACAAAAGTAATTTGCTTAGCAGTAAAAATAAGACTGTACCAAAACCTTGGTTTCAGAAACTTTGTGTTCAGCTTTTGTGGCTGCAACTAACTCTGCTCAAGTAAGGATGTACTCTCCTCCCAGCTATTTATTTAGCTGAAACACATAAAATTCATTTTAGTGCAACTAGGTTTGGGTACTTCCTTTCTCTGTTCCAAGAGAAGCATTATTCTACATGAAGAAATGGCTTGTGTCCAAACCCAAACAGGTTAGCAAAATAACTGGTGCCAATGGGCAACAGGAGCACACTCCCCATAGAGAACAGCTCATGCATTTGAGTGGCTAAAGTAGAGAAAATATGAATCTGACTTTATGTGTCCAACTTGGAAAAGTATTGAGCTATGTTCCCCAACTGAGTCCTCTCATGCCCTAATTCAATTCATATCAACGTATCTGTCCATCAGACTGGTATATCCTAGATCTGGATGTTTGTTGTAAACCAATCCACAGAAAAAATGCCTACTGTAACCTCAGAATAGTTATCTGTGCTCAGCACTGTGGTGCAGGTATCTTCTTTGCCTGATATTTCCTAACACTAAATGTACATGTGTGTGAAAGGGAAAAAAGATCCCCAGCAGCTGCACCAGCCGCATTTGAACATTAGATTATTCACTTTCCCAACTAATCAATAATTGTTATAATTAAAATTGATAGCTGCAAATAACATGACCGAGTGCTGCTGCCAGAATACTGATTGTGTATTTGGCTCAGAAAGATAGGCAGTAGTGTGGAACACTTATTTTCCAATTTGCTTTTAGCTGTGTGCAAATTGCTTCAGCTGTATCCAGCTGATTTAGACCTTGCCTGGAGGTACACTAGATTAATTGGGAGCCACACATTCATTGCTTACAGAATGGACTCTGTAATTGGTGAAATTTGTTAGTGCCAGTTATAAAATAACTATATAGTTCTAATTTTTAGGTGTCCTTTCATTACTCTTTCAGGGAAGGGGAAAAACAATTAGAACCTTTCAGATTATCAAGATTGCTTTTAAGACTTTATGTAAAACTGCCAGTGTGACTACACTCAATATTTTATGCAAGCGAACATTAGTGTGAACAAAGTATTGATTTTTTTTTTCAAAACTGAAAAGCTCTTCAGCATAAAAAAGGATTTCTTTTTGTTTTAGTTCTTTTTGTGACTGTACGTTAGATAATGAATCCATTAAGCTGCTACTACTCAGAGCTTTAAAAAATAATCTTGTTCTTTTCTTCTATCTTAACTAACTAGTTATTAAACAGTAAAAAAATTCCTCAATGCTTGTTGGCACCCAAAAGCATTTTTAAAAGTCTATGGCTATAGCTTTTCTTAAATCCAGACTCCTTTTTTGCCAATGTATGCATAAAAAGGACATATAAAGCCTACAGCTAAATACATAGACAGAATGGGCTTCTTCCAAAATACACATGTTTGTGTCTGTTGATAGATTTAGGAGACAAGACCCTAGGCTTATTTCATGTTCACTTGTCCATAAGCCTACACTAAAAATGAACAAATTAAAAGCTAGTTAATTTTCCTTTCAACAGTAATGATTCTGGAAATGTTCTTCATCTTACTTGTGGTGCAGAAAATGGTGCAAGAGACTGGAGTAATCTCACAGAGAGGGTCCATGCCTCGCCCTGAATATGCCCATATCTGATGGGAGAAAAAGTGTTGTTATACCCATTGACACCTTCAAGGTTTTTAACTACTCAACTGGCCAGCTGTTGATTCAAAGTTGAATTCCTGGAAGCTTCTTTTTCCCTTTAAAAAAAATTTAAAAACTCCCAACCAACTAACAAAAATAAAACCTACAAACAACAAAGCATAAAAACATATATGTGGCATTTAATACAAAAGTCTAATATCAATTTTGATCTTAGGAACATATGAAGTACTGCATCCTGAAGATTCATCTGAGACTTCATCTAAACTGCATGCTGAAGTCCTAATGTCTAAAAATATAAAAAAATATCCAGTAAAGACAAAATAATCATTTCCTATAATTGAAATATCTTTACAGAGAAGAATTCTCAAGATAGCTCAACCAAATGCATATCAGCCAATTAATTATGAGATATGGGCCCTTAGTATTAGCAGGCAGTAAGCTAATACTTAGGAGCCTGAGCGAATGGAAGAATGTACTTAATGGCAACAGTGAAAGAGAACAGGAGCAAAGCTTTCAACTCACTACCATGAGAAGAAGTGTAAATGGAGACAAACACTTCTGGTTTGCCACATATGGTCTCCTTGCTAGTAGTTTTCTACTCTAATAAATTTCTCTATAAAACTGGGACTCCTCATTACCTGTGTCTTCACATGGCAGACAGAAAAGACTGCTTCTTGGTGTACAGCAGCTGGAAGCAAGTGAAATTATGTTCCTTTGGGGGTAGTGGCACTACATGTGTGTAATCAGACAGGTGTAGTGCCTTCTACAGACAAAGCTTTTAAGGCCATGCTTGACCTTTAAGACTGCCTCATACTTATCCTGTCTCATCTTCTTCTAGAAAATGCTCAGTCATAATAATGTAACTCTCAGTGCTCTTTGAATTGTAAGCACTCTGTCTTTTGATGCTGCAGATCTGTGCCACTGAAGAAAGCAGAGCACACAGAGAGAGGGCAGCTCATAAACCATAGCAGCATGTGAGCTGGTGGCGAACTTCCAGACAGTCAGATGTGCTCTGAGGGCATTTGCTCCACATTAGCTGCTCAAAGATCTGCCTTCCAGGGACAGAGCTTCCTTTACTAGGAGTGATTGCAGTCCCCAGTTTGGAGACTCCCCTGTGCTTGCTCAGTGACTTACATGACAGCACTTTCCATTTTGCTGACCTTGCTGAACCCATGACTCTCCAAATCCCTGTATTTCAGTACAGAGCTCACTACTAGAATCTTTAGAGCAGATTCAGATTTTTTCAGCCAGGCCGCTCAAACCCTCCTGTCCTCTCTATTCATCAGGGTGAGTTTTAATCACTCTCCTCTTTTTGTATAAAACTCAAATGATTTGCCAGGCCCATGCACTGACACATACATACTGCTCTTCTTTAACAAAGCACAGTTTTAGTGTATCCACAGTTTAAGAGAATTAACCCTTTTACAAGCAGGACAGCTTTTAAAAGCTTGTGACCTTGTGTCAGGTGCAAAGATAAAATTCCAAAGCTGAGCAGTCATTAGTACCCTGAAGAGCTATTTTATTGACAGTGGGCAACAAAAGAACCCTTTAGGTAAATTAATATCAAATCAAACCTACAGCATTTATGTGCAACCCTCTAACAAAGGGGGGAGTGAGGACATGAGCATCTGAGAGAGACTTAGATGTGCACATACTCAAGGAAGCAGTAAAGAGCTGTATTGAAAAGCAATTACTGCTCTGCCTCGAGGGATAAAATCCATATCTGAGTGGCAGAAGCAGAGCCCACTTAAGCCTTATGAGAGGTTGCTCTAGCATTAAAAACCAGAGGACCTTGTCTTGCTGTTTTTATTGTTTTCTTTCTGCAGCGGTTTCTTCTGCACCTTGGTTCTTTGGAGAAGTATCTCCAAAAGTAAGGAGAAACTTTTGACAGATAAAAAGGGAAAATGGTCTGCTGGTTTCAACAAAGCCTAAAGCCATTTACAGAGGCTGAGGATTTGGCAAATTCTCTATTATGGGAAGCCAGTTTCTTTCCAATTAGGAAGATCATGGATTAGCATGGCAGATACTTGTGGCAAGGCTTTGTATTAAATTGCTCTGTTCCAGTGTATGGGCATGGGAAGACATACTGTGTGTGTCACTGACATTTTAATGACCTTTTCTGTCTGGAGCTCTTCTTAAAAATCAGTGGCTTGATAAGGCTCTGCAAACGCTTGCAATCGACTTAGTGACAGAGCAGGGGGAAGGTGTGTTGTGTAAGCAATGGAAATGCAGAAAATTCAGCTGTCCCTGAGGTCTGCCTAGGCCTTGATACCCTCTCTCCTGAGGAACACAGATCCCCAAAGGAAGCAGAGTCATGTTTCTTAAGCAGCCATCACAGCTGACCACTGCTGCACAAGAAGGGAGCTTAAGAAGTAAAAACCTGTTCTGTGTAAGAAGGTATCTAGTTTGAGCGCCGGCATTAAGGGCCATTTCCTCTTAAAGCTAAACGCAAATCTTGCCTCTTTCAGTCACTCATATTGGATGGGAAGAGGCAAAAACTTCCGCTTTCCCCTCAAGCTATATCGAGTGTCACTTGAACCCTCAAATACAAGTTTACCCTACTGAGGAAGGAGGTGAGAAAAAAGAGTTTTTTTGTTTGGTTTTGGTTTGCTTTTGCTGTTGTTTTTTGTGTTTGCTGTTCTTTTTTTTCATAGCAGCCTCTTAACTATGCAGGAGTTCTTCAGTCGGCTAGCAAGTCCCATTCCACTGACCCCAGCCTGGGAGCAAGGCAACTGGGGTACAGCCCCAGCCTAGGACACCTGGCAGCCCTGTGCCAGGGATAGACAGGATGAAATGAGATATGAGATGAGATGAGATGAGATGAGATGAGATGAGATGAGATGAGATGAGATGAGATGAGATGAGTCCTGGGTTCCTGAACAGAGGGTTGGGGGAAGCTCCACGGGGGGCTGGGCTGGGCCTGCAATTCTTGGTAGTGCCCTCAGGGCCCTGAAAACAATTAAGGGAAGTGTAGTCATAAAGGAAGTGTAGTAATTTACTCTACCTGTCAAGATGTATGCTTCAAAATTAGTCTCCGGTATTAAGGGCTTAAGGGTTTAAACAGGCTTTCAGCGAATTTTGCTTCCTGATTTAGGGCTTTTTTTTTTTTTTTTTTTTTATCAGGCACTGCTGCACCTTTCACCTTTGTTAAGAAATCCTGTGGGCATTATGCTTAAAGCAGTCAGTAAACTCTATTCTATCATCAGCAAACGCAAATGAGCAAAATTTTCTCATTAAAATACACCACTATACAATCCAAAATGACTGGAGAATGCTGCTGAAGCAACTATGAGGCTACTGGACTAAACTGCAGGTACCAGCTTGGTCTGCAGGCTGCTCTCAAAATCCCCAGAGCAACTGTCTATAATTTTATAGTGAAGCATAACAATTCTCTGCATGATAAATATTGTCATGCTGCAAGTTATAATAAGCTTTGATAAATCCCAAAGTTTGCTAATTATCAGATTAGACAAGAAATTTTAGAGTTGCTACTGAGGTTTAAAGTATGATTTAGTATATTCTGCACAAAAATTACTAGCAGCCAGTGTGAGTATTTTAAGGGTGTCTACCTTCCTACCACTGCAATACATGTAACTTCAGCTGGTGTCTCCTCTCCTGAATGAAAACCTCTTGCATTTCTTGGTAAAACTAAGATTCCCTCCCACCATCTCACAGAAAGGGTTGAACCTCCAAGAACTTTGGAAATATGGATCTACGAAAAATCTACATCATGGAGAACTGTATTTCACAATAATGCTACAGAGTATTAAGAACAGAAAGATAGGTAAAGGGCTAAAACCAAGATAAAGAAAACAGATCTCTTTCTATAGTGTTCCATTAAGTAACAACTGTATGTCTCCAGTCTGCCTGAGACAAGGAGATACAGCTTCACACTACCTATGTGGACTTGGTATCATTACTAATTTTTGAGATATGGTTTCAAATTTCATTTAACATGGATTTTGTGAGTTATCTTAAGCTCCTTGTTAATAATGGTTTTCATGGTACCTTGTGGTGTCATCTACAGGAGGCTGTAGCTATTATTCAAAGGCAACTATAAATACAAACAATGTTGTATGATTTTGAAGTGGGGCATGTTCTCTATCCGAAATGCTTTAGGCTGAAGAGAGACAAGGTACATTAACATGGAGTAAGATGCAAGAAAAACACACAGGTCAAAAGAGGGAATATGAAAAAAGGAAAGAGAACTAATCAAGGGCTGAGATCACAAATGTGAGCAGAAGGTTTTTTGCTGTTTTAATGATATCAAATGGATACAAGAGGGCATAGTAAGCGGGAGAGAGGGGAGAGGAGGGAAGAAAAGAAGAGTGAGACACAGTGGCAAGCAAACAGCAAGAGTGAGATGCTGAGGCAAAGACGATAAATTTGGTAGTTGTGATAAAGATATTTACAAGACTGTGACTCCAGAAGGAAATAAATTCCCAGCTTGACTTTCACTGGTTTCCTGAGAAAAGCCAAGGTGTAGAGTTGCAGAAGAGCACTGTGATGTTCTTTATGCCAGTTTTTGTCCTATCAACAACCACAGGTGTGTTTCAGGATGGATTCAGGCGTTCTCTGACTTTATGTCCTTTAGAGGTCACTTGTCCTGCCAGCACTTGTCAGAGTGAAAAGTGAGACTAATGACCCAATGGTTAAGCCCAACCAATGTACCCTTCAGAAGCAAGTTTGGCATGGTAAGGCAAAGAATTTCCTTCATGAGTTCTCATGTTTTTCCGAAGACAATCAGAGAATATAAAATGAAGAGGTGTTACCATTTTCACCAGCTCTAGTCTAGCCTTGGTAACCAGATTAGTCAGTTAAACCACTGTCCTACTTCAGCCTATAGAGCAACACAATGGCTTAAAGAACTCTGAACTTTCTCTGTTCACATCCATTTTTTTTCCCAGTGAACACCACAGGCCGTAGCTTTCTGGTTGTTTTTCTGGGGGGGTCTGTATGATGGCCTCTCATTGATAGACCTTTCATTTCTCGAGCTGTATTCCACAGACAAGACAGAAACACAAAGAAGTGCAATGCAGAAGCCCTGCTTCACCTTTGCAAGACATCCAGCAAAACCTGGATCAAAGATAGGAGCAGGGTCACTGATTGCTGCAGCTAGAAGAGCAGGATGGCAGAGGTGTCAGTTGGAGGTAACAAAAAGTACAGACCGTTCCCATGGAAAAGGGTGCAATTGTATGGGTGTGATACTGCTTCAGCTTCCCCTTTCCAGTGATCTGCCTCTGCAGCTCTTAGCTCTCAGGTTTGTAAACTGTCCTTTAGTTTGCTCATCCTTTGGATGCTCATTGTCTGGTGCAATGACCACAGCAGCTGCATGTCAGTGCTCAGACCTGTGGGTGGGTACTCTGACAAAGGGAAGTGTTGAATCAGGGAGCCATGCTTAACTGTTGCACAGCCTTTAAGGAGGTCATCATGACAAGTGTTAAACCAAAAGGAAAGATACAAGCACGATAATAATTCTAAGTGGAGGAAGACAATAAATGGCAATGGATGCAAGTCTCTCTTACAGGCTTTGAGGACATAATAAAGCTATAACATTAATTATCATTTTAACCATTGCTTACCCTATATCAATAAGAGTAATTTATTCCAGCTATTTATGACACTCAGTCCTAAGCACACTAAATCAAAATCAGCAATAGAGTGAATTTATAAGATCTGTTTTGCTGCAGAAGCAAATTAATGGTCTCAGCTGAAAAAAAAAATCAATGATACATTTCAATACAAAAGTCATCCGAGCCTTTACTATAGAAGTAATAAGGCATTTTATTATTTCAAGAGCCCTGCATTCACAATATCCCCTTTAGAAAGAAAACACCCCTTCCTTCCCATTTTTATGAGGCTAATTTGTAGTACGTCACCACTGTGAGACTTCTGAATGTGTTCAGAACAAGACAGTAAGAGTAAGCCACAGATGAATGATGTGTAGTAAAAATCAATAAACCTTATAACTAGTCACTAGAGGAACTGATTTTATGCCTATAAAAATAAAACAATTATAGCAATATTAATGGCAGATTCATCATAGTAATATAAAAAGTCCAAGTGTGCTTGTCTGTTGGGAATCTTTAATTCAGCCTTCTGTATTAAGAATTCACAAGGTAGGAGAAATGGAACCGACTTCAAGAACAAGCTTTAACTTGCAGTAATTCACCCTGTCAAAAAAAACCCAAACCAAAACAACAAACACAAACCCAAGAAAAACAGTAAAACTTAAAAAAACAGTGCTGACAATCAATATAGGGGGGATATACAGGAAAGGACAGAAGTTTAAGCCTCAAAAACTTGACCACTAAATTTGATTCTTTTTCATGTAATGATTAGTGATTTCATATTACTGCGTACTGTGTTAACTGCAGTGTAACAAAGCAGGTGGTATTGCCACATAAGATATTTGTTTTGTGGTAATGCAGGTTAAGCACAGTAAGTGCCTTTTTTTTTTTCTGACTTTTTTTTTTTACTTTTTTTTTTTTTTTTTTTACTTTTTTTCTTTTTTTTATTCAACAGGTCCTCTGTTTTTAGGCATCTATTCATTGGGAGGAGGGCAACACAGATATAATAGAAAAAAACTGCCAATAATTTATAGCACACAGAGCTGCTCTAAAACAGGTATTAGAGATTTAAGTTCCACTAATACCATCCCAGGTGTTTCGATGGGCCTTTTTCAAGCCTATCAGGTTCAACTGAAAGAGGTCCACTGCTATCTGCCTTGGGCCCTGCATCACCCACTGGGAAAGGAGAAGACCACAGGCCCAGGGAGGAGGCATGGGATGGTTGAAGGTGCACAGCAGTAACCGAGTCCCAGGGAGAACCTCTAGGGACACACAGCTGTGTGGCAGCTGCAGCCTCTGCTATCTGCCCATGACACATCTTTCAAAGTGGCCCATAGACACCAAGAAAGTACAAATCCAACTTCTTCATTCTGATTGCCGAATTTTTTAAGGCAGGTATAAAAATGAAAGCATTTGATATACATTTTACATAAAATAAACTAGATTACAGCATAAACAAGTAAACAGGCAATGGCATTAAAGTCTCTCTTCTAAAACTGGGTAATTGTAAACATTAAAAAAAAGACTGCAGGACTATTCAAGTAATAGAACAATCACAAATGTCTTCTGGTATGCAGGCTATTAGGTTATCTGCCATTCAAGATTATCAAAAAAAGACATTTCATTATTCACAGATGCTCAATATCTCCATTTAAAATCTATACATTATATACAACACAGTTTTTGTGGTACTAGAATCCCCATGCCTTCCAAAGGTATATTTTGCACAATACACAATTACAATGAAACAGTGAATACAGTAACATTTTACACTGATGCATCTTAATAGGAGTCACCAAATAGACATCTACATTGTACCAAAGTGTCATCACAGTTAGCCTCTCTGAGAGCTTGTGGGAAATATCAGAAGGGTATGCAAGGTTCAGGCACACTGATACATAACATTATTTATTTACAATTGGAAAGAAAAGTAAAGAAAAAAAAGGAAGGAAAAGATAAAAGAAACAAACATCCTTTTGTGGTTAACGCTTTCTAAACATGACAAATACATATCTCCTTTTACTGGGTGGTTCGCAACTTAGCAGCAGACCCTGTGTGCGAGCCTTGGTACTGATACAAAAAAAGTAAAGAATATATATATTTTTATATATATATGTATATATATATATATACGCATATATATATATATAAAAACAGAAGTCTAATTACAGCAACATTTGTTACTCTGTGATAAAATCTGCAATTTACAAAAATGAAATGACTGGTTTTTGCCTGCCATTAAGGCATTTCAAATTAACACCATGGAACTGATGTCTGTAATAAAGCGCTTCCTCATGTGATCCAGTCACATGACAATGTATATCTCCAATATCTCCAAATTCATCATTCTCTGAAAAGAGAAAGAAGAATGTTTTAGTATGCAGTAACCCTTCCTCCTAGGTTTTTTGGGTTTTTTTCCCATACACCATGAAATAAATTCCCTTCCCTGCCAAGAACAACATACTAATAAGTAACCTGTGCTGCGATTTCTCTTCTGGCATGTGAACACCCTAGCATCCATCAGCTCTTTAAGGGTTACAAACATTTCTCACTCAAATAATTCCAGCTAAGAGCCTTACATTGTCACCTGTTTTCAGAGTCAGCTCTCAGAAAGACATAACTATGGAATGTTACAGTACTATATTATACATTGAACTCTGAGGCTTAGCATGGCAGCGATGAAAGAAACCCTAATCTTAAGGGTGCTTTGGGCTTTTCACTTGAGATGGCATCATTCTAATACAGAACCCTCTTTCCTCTTGAAGAGTAGGCAGACTTGCAGAATAGATAAAATCTTAGGTGTTCCTGCTAGTACATGGATCTAACTGAATATGAGCTTTAAGCCTGCTTTATAAAAAATATGGATCTTAAACTATATTTTACAATCACTTGGTTTCATCTTAAAATCAATCCTTAAAATATAAGTCCATGGAAAATCTCAGAGGACAGACTACTCATCCCTTCTTAAAGATGTAGGTTACAGTTAAAGGACCCAACTATGGACAAAATGTCACCTTAAGTGAAACTATAAATAACCCTAGGTTTTTTTCTTCACCCTTAAAAACTGTGTCATGCAAGGAACTGCAGACCATCAGGCTATAAAATCTATGATTTGCTTTCTCCTCTTTATAGTAAAATACGTAATTTGAGATTTACTGGCTATTTACCTTCTTTGTGCAGGAAACATACCAGATGCAGATGCCTGTGCAGCCACCTGCTGAGTGGCAACAAGGGCAGCAGAGGTCAAACCTGAGAGAAAGAAGAAACAAAGGCATACTGATGTACTTCTGGTTTTAATGAAATTTTTTCTCACAGAAATGTTACAAAGCATCACTAAGGCAAACAGACAAAAAGCCCCAACATCAGAAAATGCTAGGGTTTTATTGTATTTCTTTCCAAGTACTGTACTGCATGGTGCTAAGTGGTTTGTACAAGTTCCTGAGTAGGAAGCCTAATAGAAATAATAGGTACCAGGAAACAACAAGAATCAAAAGTCACAGTGAATTACAGAGGCGATATGCCAGCTGCTCAGACTACAATACTTTCATAATAACTAATAATTTTTACAGTTTTCCTATTGAACAAACATAATGCATCCCAAAAGGCATATATAATCACCGAATCAAACCGAGAAAAGTCAAGACTTTTACACAGGAAAAATAATTACCAAGTCACCAAATTAACGTAATGAATTAATGTCATTTAGCCACCAATTGTGATAGCGAGTACTTTGCTGCATGGGAAGAAATCTCCTTTTAATTCACCTGGAGTCCAGGGTTAGAGTAAAACAGTCAAAGACTGGTATAAAATGTAGGGACAATGAATCGTATCTTACTGTGCTGTTTTTTCCCCAACTGCAACTTTGTGTATAGCATTTGCCAACATACAAAGAGGCCCTTTACAGATGGTTAAATTATAACAAGCTGAAACCCTTGTGACTGCAATGACTTGTATGTAAAATATGTTCAGTATAAAAAGCTTTTGTCTTAGCTATACTTCTTCCATTGCTTACACAACCCTAATTATACAAAAAGAAAGTAGCTTTGTTTGGGTTTTTTACTGCTTTTCTGATAGTTAATGTCAGTTTGTAGTAGTAATAAAAACATTCAAATGAATGTCCACCTGGTCCATCTTTAACAACTCTCTAACACCCAGTTTTGGAAACAAACCTAGTATATCTCAGGCATGAAGCTGAGATTCATGGTTAGTCCAAGCTGTAAATAGTCAAGACTTCTTCCTACATATAAAGCACTTGATTTCACAAGATTTAACAACTCTTCAAAATGCTTCATGAAGGCATGAATTCTAATGTCAAGGTAATAAGCTAATGCCCCTGTTGGAAATCTCCTGCTCACCTTGAAATGGGTCGTACTGTCCAGGTATAAGTGGGTACCCCATTCCAACATGTGTGTGATGGTGTGTATGGAGATGCCTCTGGCTAAAAGGAGAGTGACGATCTCGTTCCCTTTCCGCTTCCCGTTCACGCTCAGCTGCTGATTTTTCCACAGGCTAGTAACAGAAAGTGGGACAAAACTGGTGTGAGAAGGAACAAAACACACTTAATATTACCTAGCAACAGCCTTTTGAGTACAAATTACGAAGCTTACGCTTTCTGAGGAGAAAGTACCTCTGCTGGACTGTCTGCACTTGATTCTAACCTAAAGCCTGTTTATCTGGTGAGTGGAATATTTACCAAATCACACAGATTTTGAGGCAACATACTACAGCTTGAAGCCACCATGATGACTTCTAGTTTTAGGCTCCCTTAAGCTTGGCTGACTTGTCAATGCCTGAACAACCTAGCTGAGCTGCTGAAAGCTGACTTAAGTGAATCCTCAGTCCTCTTTAATGCACTCTGGAGATCAAGCCTGCCTGAATAGCAAGAAAGCCCCAGAAGAAAGAGAATTAGAGTCAGTGACTTGCTCACAATTATAACTAGCACCAGCTTACCAGAAAGTAAAATGACATTATTTGCTTCAATGTGGAAATCTTCAGAAAACTGGGCTAGTAATACGCTGTATGGAATATGTGACTTCTTGCCAGATACAGAAAGGGGATATTACCAATCCCACAGCTCTACTTGCTATTTCATTATCTGTTTCCACAAGCAGGGGTTCACTATTTAACTGCAATAAACTGTGCATATCTGAACCTGTGCTTCTAAATGAGTTCATTCATTTAAGACAGGAAGACTTTGAGTGAAGAACTGTGTTATATGTGTCATTTCCAGTTTATGACATGGAAGCACCCTGACTATAAATTGCTTCTATTTTAGGCAGTGCTAGGAAGAAAAAACATGCAACTGGAGCTTGATGCCAGACTGTGTGCTTCTTACAATTATGTCCTCTACCCCTCCCCACATGTACCACTTTTCACTAAGAACAGATAAGGCCTTACAGCAGGAGACTTGCTGCGATACTGGTTGGCATGCTGCTGGAGCAAATCCAGTGCTTTGGACTCAGTGGTTGATTTCGTATTGATGCTTGGGCTGGTATTGACCTTCTCTGCCTCTTCTCTCCCTGACATCTTCCCATAAACTGGATAATGAAATCCTGGAGAGAGGTAGGCCCCTGCAGGTAAACAATAAATATCATATCAAGTTAGTGTTTTTAACTTTGGCTATACCAAGGTAGGAGGAGGGGATGCCAGCATAGAAGATAACTCAAAAATAGATCACATGATTATCAATTGGCAACTTTGCTCTTCCATTTTTTCACCTAATTTACCCTGATGAATGGTGGTTATAAAGAAGGTTGAACTGATAGCCATTTCAGACATTTATGGGTTCTCTTTAAGTGAAAGGAATAGTAACCATAATGGCTCTGACAGTAACTGCTTAGACTATTTTTATAGGCAATAAACTATCTGTCAGTCTAACAGCAATAGCAGATTGTCAAGGGTTTAGAAAACCGTAGCTGGGAACTGTGACAGTTCATAAAAGGAACATCTTGTATTAAATCAGTTTCATCTACAGAAATTTTCCTAGTGAAAGCATGAGCAAAACAAATGTCACCCATGAAGCTTCTAAGTTACCCTAGCTACTAACAGAAATATTAAAATGCAGCCTTTACTGCACTTTGAGGATGTAATTATTAACTGACATGCAAGGCAAGTTTCAGAATACATACCAGGATAGCTGTGCATTAGGACAGGAGAGACTGCACGATAGGCTGGATGGTTGGGATCATACATCTGTGGATAAGGATAAGCATGCAAGTACTGGATGTATGACTGATGCTGACTCATTGGTGAGGAAACTGCTACTCTAGCACCCCGAGAGTCCTTCCAATTGACAGGAGTCTTTCGATCATCGTTTTTTATCTTGCTCTCATCCACTGATTGAGAATCAGAACGCTTGACCTCTTTAGGCTCCTCTTTAATGCTTGCTAATGAGACAGGAAGGTTAGGCAGGGAACTTTCCTTGTTAGGTGTTTTTCTAGGGCTGTCTTCTTTTAACTTTTTCTCACGATCGAGTTCTTCTGATTTTTGCTGATCAAGGTATTTTGGCTGATAGACATAATGATGCCATGTTCGTGAATCTGGATCCTAAGAGGAAGGAATAAAAAAATTGCTCTGAACTTAGATGCTGAATTAAAATTGTTATTGGTATTTCCCATACTCTGGTTAATGTATTTTTAATAGCTGTTTTAATAGCATATCCCTGTGATACAGAGGAGAGGTTTGCTTGCTATGGAGTGCCTTAAACACAAAGTCAAACCAATATTCCCATGAAGGAGCAAGAGACTATTACCAAAATTTAATTCAATTGCTTCATCTTGTATATTCCTTCATGCTTTAAACTAGTTTAATCATGAAATAATATGCATGTGTAAAGGTTCTGAGACCATGCTACTCATAAAACATTTTAATTAAAGCCCACAGAGAGGTTTTTCACTAGAGAGCAAAAAGTATCCATGAACCACAAAATTAAAGCTGGTTAACGGTATGCCAGGGACTATAGATTACCTGGAACAATGAACCTGAAAAACTGATCTATCTGGAAAGATCTAGCTCATGCTGCCTCTGATATTACAAACATCCAGGAATCACTGGAAGACAGACATTAAAGACGATTTCTTCAGCTGTCAGTCTTATTTCAAGTTTGTTAAATTACACACAGATATGTACTTACAGGATCAGGACCACACTGTGTAAATGACCTGCTACAGGATAAACACATTTTTGCGTAATATGTTATGTAGACCAGTTTATAAATACATTATGAAATTACATAGGTGACTTCTTTACAAGGCTACACCAAATCAGTACCACACAGTAAGAGGAAGATTTTTTTCATAATACACAATACACAAGAGCTAACTGTAAATGTGGTCTCCAATTGCTATACATTTATGGCACATGCAACAGAAATATAAGCACACAACTAGACACTTGGACAGTTTGGTTCAAATACTCATTTGAATCAGAAGAAATCTTCTTCTACTCAGGGCTGTACCATGACACTTCCTTTAGAGCTCCCTAATTCCCACTTGCCTGACCCCACTGCATCTTGAAAGACAGACCGTAAGGGTGAAGTCTGGGATGTACCATACAGCAGAACATGAAAGCACCAAGCATTGAGGCTCAGTTCAGAGCAGAGAGACAGTTGCATTGCCTCAAATGAAGCCAATGTGACATCTAGGAAGGTCAGCATGAAGCCACTGGATGAAATTCTGGTTCCACTGAAGTCAGTGGTAAAACTATCACTGACTTCAATGGAGAGAGGATTTCATCCATTGTGTAGGTCTGTAGGGGCCTGAGGTTGGTTGAGGAGAGAAGGGGAACTTAACTGCTTCAAAAAGGTCACCTTGGGTTAAGATAAAGAGCTGAGCTTCAAGCCAACTCTTCAAAGAACCAGCTCACCCATCTTTAGTAAATGCCAACTGTCATTTAACAAAAAAAGAAACACTTCAAACCATGTTTCAAATCTACTTTAAGTCCTCTCACAATGAAAGCTGCTTATTTTGCTTGAAATTTTTCATTTCTGAGCTAAGCAAATTGCTTGGAATTTACATCTAAAAGAGAAATCTATTTTATTCATGCATGTAATTTAAAATAGTCTATCCAGGTCTTAAGCCTGGGTTCTGTCATTGCCTTACTACATTTTTTTTCTTTCTTTTTTTTTTTTTTTCAAACAGCTCAACTGTAAGGTCTAGTGGTCTGTTCACAGACTACAGTACTATCCAGCATAAGAAAAGCATGGTGGATGCAAAGATAGAAGAGCATAGCCCAATCAAGAGCAAAAATCTCAGATGACTTAAGGATAAATCAACACACATGTATTCCATTTCCTGTGATCTCACCTGTTTAAATCTTGTCATTGGATCTACTCCTGTTTGCTTCATGGAGTCCATAACAGATTTCATTTCCACAGCCTCCTTTATGAGCTGGTGGTTTTCCATTTGTTTGGCTTTGAAACTGTCAGACTGAAGCTGCTGCTGGTGATTGGAAAGGATCTGAGATTTGCCTGTTTCCTCTCCTTTGTTAGGGACTGATGACGTTATTTTAGCATTATTTTTGCTAGACTCTGGAGTTGAAGGGGCCTTTGAAATAGTGGCAGATGGAATATTCTTCTGCTTGTTGTCATCCTTCCCTATCTCCTTCAAGGAAGGGTCATTTTTCCATTCACAGTCCCTCCCAGTTTGTGCCATTTTCTGTTCTGCTAATCTCTGGTCCTCATAGTATTTTTCATACTGCTGCCTGTAAGCTGGGTTAGAGGCCATTAAGGACTTTTGGTCCATATAGAGCCCATAGGCATACTGTCCATAATAAAGTGACTGAGCAAGTGCAGGGTGTCTTTGCGTTATTACTGACTGATGTTGTGGCTGCAGATTAGAGGAAGTGCTTTCACTTTTCTTGGCATCTGGCAGTTCCACCTTCTCTTTCTTTTCAGCCTCTTCCTCAGCCTCTTTTTTGATCTTCAGTCCCTGTGGGGTGCTGCTGTTCCCAGCTGCTGGGGCACTGACCTGTCCAGAGTGCATGTAGCTTGGGGAATAATAAGGATCGTAGCCATGGTAATAGGGAGAATGGGACTCTTTTGCTTGGGCCGATTGTGCTGTGGTTGAAGAATGTCCTTTTACAACACCATCCTTATTAGAAATAATATCCGATGGAGAGCTGGCCTTTGACCTCATGCCCTCTGACCTGCTGTCAGAGCCACCATCATCAGCCGCATCAGAAATATCCGAGTAAGCAGGGCTGTTGGTTTTAGTGGCTGTGCTATCTGCACCGTTTTGTGTCAACATGTGCAGTGGCGCCATGGCAGATTGTCCATTCACCAAAGTGCTGCATTCCATCCTGGAGGCACTCCCTATGGAAGGGCTGGGTGCATTGTCTGTGAATGTGTAAACCTTATCAGCTTCGGCCTTAATACTTGCCATCCTGCTCTCTTGAGACTCTGACAGTCCATTAGCTAGCACTTCATTCTTGTTGAGATGGTCCTTTAAAAAATGTCCAGATAAGTCTTTCCCAGACCCTTTTGAGTCCTCCAGCTTTCCCAGCTTAGAATCCATCTTGGGGCTTCCTGTCTCTTTGCTTTCTTTGTCCTTCAGCTTTCGCTTCTCCTTTTTCTTTTTGTCTTTGAGTGATGTGAGAGCTGGGTTTACAGTGCTTGGCTCTCCCATAATTGTGGGCTTTGGTTGAATAGGTTTTAGTGGAGGGCTCTTTGGTGTAGCCTGAACAATAGTAGTTGTTAGAGAGGGAAGTCCTGGTATTGTCCCAGTAGTGGTGGTTGTAAAGGCTGTAGTAGGTATCGCTATTAATTGGGGAGGAGTCGGTGCTGGAGCTGGGGCAATGGGCCTGGCTGTTTTCAGTTTGGACAGGTTTTTATCCACTTTGCAGCTGTTTGATTTCTTGCCTTTATCACTCAAACTCTTCTTGTCAATTAACCCTTCAGCTTCCAGTTTTGGCATTTCGGTTTGCAAACTGCCATCAGCTACTGAACAACTCTCTAATGTGGCTGCCATATTTGAAATTACTGGAAGGCTGTTCAATTCGCTGCTCAGACCCTTCTTTTTGCCAGAATTCTTGCCAGTTTTGGAACTGATAGCTAAACCAGGGCCATTGCTGGTCAGTTCCCTTTTTCCTTTGGGGGTTCCTGGGGTAGTGATAGAGGATGGAGATGTTGGTGCTTTCAGTGGATCAAAGCCTGGCAAATTTGTGCTTGGCTCACTGCATTCAAGTGCTACGTTACTCAGTGCCTCCTCACAGTCTGAGATTTTGTCTTCACTGTCAGGCTCAAACTCCAGTTTGTTTTCTGGGTCTAAATGTGCATGAGCCTGATGGTATCGTAGTCCATTAATGTGCTTGTACTTTTTGTTGCAGTTAGGGTGAGGACAGTCAATCAGCACTGGAGAAGAGCAGCCTTGGTCCAAAAAAGTAGTCTCAGGTTTCCCCTGTGGGGTGGTGGGAGTGCTTCTAGAGTTACTACGAACACGTTTTCCAGATTTGTTGTCCTCCGAACTGGAGTTCAAATCTAGTTCCATTTGTGGTTTAGCTTTCCTCTTGTTTGTGGAAGAGGGACTAGCTTTGACTTCATCCATGGCACAGTTTGGGGGTGTCCTGCGCCCACTTGTGTTAAGGCTGCCCCTCCTCCCCTTCCCATTGGCACCACCTCGATTCTTATTCTGAAGTCCTCTGGACTCTGCAAAACTTGCATCACTCCCAGGTACAGCTGCAGCTGCAGCAGACCTTGCTCGCTTTCCCCTGCCCCGTCCTCCACGCATTTCCAGGTCACTTGTTGGCGATTCACAAAATCTATATAAGCAAAAGCAGATTTCATCAGCAGGAGCTGTGAAATTAATAAATACCAAAACAATACCACTTCCCATAACAGAACCTTCATCCATGTTGAAGGAAAGATGTCCTTCTTCCAAATGAGACAGTTAGTCCCAAAGGAAAAGGCATTAAAAAGGGCCAAAAATGGTAACTAGAAGACCAACTAATTACAATAAAAGAGAAAATAGAATTTCCAAACTTACAGAAACTTATGTTTGAAGTAACTTTCCTGCAACTGTATTTCCCCTTCCCTCTCAAAAACATAAAACAAGAAGAAATTCTATGATTCTATGATTCTATGAAATAAAAGCTTCCCCCCACCTCATTTCAGCCGGAAACAGCAAATTACTGATGTTAGTGGTACATGTTTTCAGTTATAACCAGTTGGTTTTTATTAATCTTTGTACAGTCTCCTGACAGAGATTGAGGGTGAAAATACAGTAGAGCAAAACCAGACTTGGAATGATTGCCTACCTAGGAGGGGCCCAGTCGTGCTTTGTGCAGTCCAGCAGTGTTCCCACATAAGTCTTATTCCTCCATGTAACGTTTACCACTAGGACACCTGCCAGTGAGAGAAAAGCAAAGTATTAGCACAGTGAGGACAACAACTGGAGTAGGCTTTTTGTTTTGCTCTTTTTTCATATTTTTTCTCTCCTTCCCCACAAAGTGAGAGCTTTATTCTCACTTGCTTTCAAACACTGTGGTCTATGCTTCCTCTTTTCTGGTTTCAGTGACCTCAAGCTAAAACCCACATGAGAGACAGCAAATGACAAAGAGTGTGTGCGCGCCTGTGCATGCGAGCAAGAGAGAGCATGTGCCTGTGTGACTGTGTGTGTAATCAAGATACAGCTGACAGAAGGAAATGGGTTTTGCCATGTCCTGCTGTAAAGCAGCAACACTCACCTCTTAATTTTGCTATTATTGCACATAATTGCTTTCACTTGGCAGCCAGCCAGCACAAACCAAGCACCAGCTACAGTGTTTAAATCCGTAGGTGACTGAGAACAATCTGCTTTGCTTGGAACAATATGATAATGATGCTTCTATTTATTTGAAAGTGCATATGACCAAACACACAAACATAGGTATGCATTGCAAGTTTCATTAAGTAGATATAGATGGAAATGTATATTATTAGTCCTGCTTTCTCTTCAGTGGAAAGTGAAAGATTAGACATTAAGTTGAAACCACACTGAAAAACTAAGAGGAATCACAATATAAGTACATAGAAAGACGTATCCTTTCAAAAATGTACTGCAATTTAACTGTTTTTCCATTTAAGACATATTAAATGTAAATTTGTCTGCCCACCTAAAGCAGACATTTAATTTTGGTTTATTCAACTTGTTCCTGTAATACATGCACATGGTAAGGATTTCCTAACAATAAATAAATGTGGGGGATGTCACTCAAATGTTTTTGGGTTGCCCTTAAACCCTTCCTCACATAATTTATCATCATGTTTATGGACTAGCCAGCATAATGACCTCTTTAATTCATTAAGTTACACAGATGAAGACGAGGGAGTAATACTGAGCCAGCCATCTCCTCTTATCAGAACGCACACTGAAATAATAATCTACCTAGCAAGGAAAGACATGATGCAGAATGCTTCCGATTTATGAGAGGTGCGAAGACTCTAAATCGCAGCTGCCAGACTTGTGGCTTGGTTTTCCTCCACACTTTCCTTGTTCTAGCTGTAGCGATTCTGAAACGGACATAATAATGGCAACGTGCCAGAATATTTCCAGCAGTCTTCTTGCTTTGTTTTACCAGAGCCATTTCTGATTTTGCACTAAAACAATCCATCTCTTCTGCACCAAGGTAAACATGCAACCAGCCACTTATTTCCTTGGGGGCCTTTTAACAGCTGGGAAGTATTTGAAGAGTTGTTAGCAGAGGTATTGGGGAAGAAGGGACTTCCTTGAAAATTCTCTGCAGCAGATTTGAAAAATTTTCCCCGTATGGTTTTAAGTTGCTGTTATGATAAGATGACTAGAATGTACTATGGGGGGACTTTGCCTGAAGGACGAAAACCAAACCTAGCCAGGGTCAGAGCCAGGACCTGAACACCCACAAAGATTAAGGTGAAATTGCTATGCAGAATTTTCACGACCTGTGCAAAACTGGCAGCCTGAAAACCAAGCAGCACGTTGCTGCTCGCACCCTTCGCGCAGTCCCGGGTAAGGTCGGGTGGCAGGGATGGGCCCTGCTCCCCGCTTCCCGCTCCCGAGCCTCGCCGCCATTGGCCCACGCCAGACACCGGCTCTGGCTCCGTGGCACCCGCCACCGCCAGCCCATTGGTGGCCGAGGCCTGGGGGGGGTGGGGAGGCGCCTGCGGGCCGCCAGCTGTGGGCAGATGCAGCAGCGCCCTCTGCCCTCCCCCAGGCCTGAGGGCACCCGTGAGGGGTGAGGTCGGCAATGGCGAGCGGGTCCTGCAGCCAATGGGCCCCCCCATCCCCTCTTTGGGAGGACAACAGGCACTTTCACAGCACCTCTCCCACTGGCGCCAAAGCAAAGGGGAGTGTGCGGGCCCTGGAACAGGCAGGTGCCATGTCATTTTCCTCCAGTGGCGAGATTGTGCCACACCTGGAAACCCCTATGTCTGCTCACGCGGCTGGGTGAAAAAGGTGGAGAAAATGTCAGTAGATCCACAGGAGATACTCATCAATGGAAACGGGGTTATCATAACAAGCAGCTCTGAGCTACGTTCCCATCTGCCATTAGAACGCTGAAGAGAGACACTGAAAAGGTGTTTCTCTGGTAACCTGGCTGCCTTTCTTCCACCTTTGTAGTTCATCACCTGTGACTCCATTATGCTCTGACTGAAAACCACGGGTATTTTTCATCGCTATGATCTACAATTTCATGCAGCCTATCTCCCTGCAGCAGCACAATTGCTCCCTCTTGTCCATTCAACCAGCTTTTGCCCAGTCCCCTAGAAATACAAAGCAATGAGGGCTTTCTGGCTTCACACAGAGCTTTAGGGGAGAATTAACTCTGCCAGTCATTTTCCCCCAGCTACTTCACCTTTATTCTTTTGTTAAAATGTAATTCTTAAATTTTGTGGTGTGGTTGGTGATTCTTTAGGTGATTTTTTTTTTATTATTATGTATTCCCTGAATAAGCCTCTGTCTTCTTCAGTATTTGTAGCCTTTACTATCTCTACATGTTTTATTTATTCATTCGTATGTATTACAGACCTAGTGATAGTTTGTTGCCTATTAGCAGAAAAGAGGGCAAAGTAGAAGGTGTGGAGTAGGCATAATAATAAAAATCCCTGAAATCAATACACATTTCAGTAATTCTTAGAAGGCATTCAACTGACCTTCCTGCATAAGAAAGTCAATACTTCAAAAGCAAACACAAGTAAGTTCCTCCCTTAAAGTCAGTTACACTTAGCATCTCATTAAGCTTGTTAGTCTTAGCAAAGGCTTCAGCATGTAAGTAGGCGGGAAGATTAATCTCCATGCTGCGTTAGAACAACTGTGGCAAGGAATAAATTTCCTTTCTCTAATGAACAGCACATTACTCTGTCACAGGTAAAATTCCAGAGCACTAGCAGTAAAACTAGCTCATTTAAGCTTCTAAGATTACCATAGAAATGGGTCAAGAGAATGTAACTAACATTGGTAGTAGGACTGACCCCTAAGAAAATGTACAGCTGGAGGCTTATTGCACCACAACACTAAAAACAGAAACAGAGATGAGAAAAATACATTGTCCATACTATATACCAGATGCCCTGCTAAGGAGAAAGGATTATTCATGCTACTATAACCAAGTCAGTATGTACTGACCAAGTTTCTTTGACCCAGAATACTTGTCCTGGCAGGGAGCTCCTGCTCAAAACAAGAACCTCTGATGGGACTTCCCAGCACTGTCCCAGAGGCAATATACAAATACTACTACAGCAGCCTTCAGTTCGCCTTCAAGTATTGCACCTGAGTACACTGGACAGGGGCCATACAGGCAATAACCCTTCTTGTTAGTTGTTCCACCACCTCTATTGAGTATGTGTTTGCTGGCTCTCTATACATTGTCTCCTTTTTACAAATTAAGTAACATGCCACATAGAGGATCAAACCTCACTGGGGCTGTGTAAGTAATAAGAAATTCTTGTAAAGAGACTTCATTAGACTACAGCTTAGCCTACACATCATGTAACAATCAGTTATTTAGCATTGCTTGAACAAGAAAGAAAATGTGAGGACAATTTGAGCAACCCTCACACAGGTTTCACACAATCTGAATATGTATTTTCATATTAGAAAGAAGCTCAAGAGGCTAAACTGTGTAAGGTTTATTAGTGAAGAATGGAGGAAAAAATCAGGTGCTTGTAATGCAGCATACCTATGGGTACTGGTACTTTTAAATATTCCAGTTCAGGAAACCTGGCCAAATACCTAATCCTGTTCTTGTGACGTTGTTCAAATAATAGTGAATATAGTTAGATTATATGCAAATATTTCTTCCACCAAGTAAGGGTACCAGCTCAAGAGTTTCACCAATTAGTAGAGCACAGTACACAAGATTTGGATGTAACACGAACAAACATCCCAAAACAAGGATTTACATTTCTTGATTTGATTTGGTATATCACTCCATTTGCAAACTACTTAACTGTTCATAGTTATATATGAAATTAGCAATATCCTCCACAGTCTTCAATGTCAAATATCCTAAATTGAAGTAGACAAGAACAAGAAAATTTAAATTTCAAAAAAAGCTACTATGCATGCTTTTTATCATTAAGGAGTAGACACAATAAGTGGTGAAAGTGTGTGTAGGAATTAGCAAGTGGTGTCTAACACAAGAAAATGGAGTCATGTTACCTGAAAGTTTTAGTTTTTCTACACTAGTAGTACTATTTCAGCCAAAATCCATTATTAGCCAAGGCAGGAACATAAACTTCAATGTATGGCAAAGGTGCACAGAGGATGTTACCTAGTGCCCACCACTCCTTTAACATCAAAGGGAACTTCATTAGCCTGTTAGGAGCAAGAAAAGCTTGAGTACCTTGGGGTTTTTTTCTTCACAGTGCATGTACCATTATGACTTTTTTTCTTTTCTCATCACATTTCATAAGCACAATATTTATGGCAAAAAATTAATCAACAGACAGGAAAAACAAACACATGCCTAGAATCACAAAATAATTTTATGTTAGCAGGTCTAATAGGTATAATAATATGTGCAAAGTAACTGTGACAATCTGTACTTGGATTTTATTATGGAATGAAAGGTCACATGTCATAACAGTGAGTTGTAATAAAATCCTTCTCAGAAATCTACAGAAAGGACTTTTTATGAGTTCTCTAGATGTGAGGGATCTGTTTTGTTTTCTTTCCTCTCCCTTCTTTTTATTGACTGCATAACAAAGACCAGGGCTGAAATTGTCTACTAGCTATTAACTAAATTTATATAAACATGTCATCACAAATTGGAAATGGACTATCTAAATTTGTGATTCAGTATTTGGGAAAAAGAAAAGTTTTTTCAAGTCTGCTTAACAAATGCACATGTACTGTTTTAATGTAAAAACATCACAATTGTAAGGCATCTTTAGTACCAAGTCAGTGTACCATTCATGTTGACTATTAATACACAGAACTTCCAGCAACCACATCAATCTTGAAAGGATCTACTCAAATCTAATACACTCTTGCAGATGGTCCTTCATCTAAACAACGAAAGACTGAAAGACTTAGTCTAAACCACATACAAATCCCTTTGCTTTCTTGACATTGTTTTCTGCAACGAATATAAGCCAATGATTGTTATGCTTTGTATTCAAAACTTTGAAAATGAGATCACATGCCTAGGTATTCAAATTATCACATTAATCTCTTAAATGCAGGCCCTAGTTTTTTTAAGTACTGGCTTTGGTAAACAAATAAATTTAATTTGCAATATAAGTAGACATTACTCAATTAATCAGACTGGAAAGTCTGACTTAATCTTTTACAATATAGGCTGCTTTTGTGTTCAGATCACAGCAACTGGCACAAAATTCTGGTTTAGTCCAAGCTGATTATTCTCCCAGAAAACTCAAAAGACCAGTTATCTTAATGGGTGAATGGTATTCTCTCACTATTGTAAAATGAGCAGTTCCCTCTGTTCTTAGCAGAGATCTGTCCAAAACATCAGTAAAATTGTGGAGAAAGCAATCTGTGCAAAGTCTTTCTGAATACTTCCGTAGCTAATTTGTTGAAGAATATTTAATGAACTTCCTTTTCAAACACCAAAAGTCATTTATGTTTAAAAAGTCACAAAAGTCACTTATGTGTAGTCCTGTACTGTCCTAAATGTAAATACAATACTAATTACTCAAAATTCCCCTTCAGTTAACATTTCTGCCTACTGTCTTTACTGTTCTGAGTAGCACTTTAAAATTATTTTGAGGAAGTCCTATGAAGGTACACTATGCTTCATAGTATTTTTTATGAGAGTACATCTTAAAAAGCCTAATATTAGTGCCTTGTAGCAATAATCCTGTGGCATAGCAGCTCTTCCAGGTTGAAATGGAATTCTCAGAATTGATCAACACTTGATCTAACATTACAGCAAAATCAATTTCTCTTATCTTTATGATGAGTGAATCCACAAATTTGTTTGCAACCCAAATTCCATTTGCCTTTTGTCCCAGACATGCCTGGGGGAGCCAAACCATGGCATGTCTGTCTTCAATGAGTGCACTGCCACCACATTTGATTCTGCATTTGTTGTAATGAATTTTTTAGTCCCACATATTTGACAGTTCTAACAGTAACTAAATTACACAAACTGCAAAAAAGATGCAAGATTAAAATCAATAATCTTAGAATTATCTCCATCTTTTTCATTGCAACTAGTTTAGTAAGAGCAGTATAACTCATTTGCCTCACAACATCCACCACTTCATCAATCCCATATCCACATATACACCTGCAATTCGTCCAGACATAAAAAACACAGAACAATGTTTATACTTGCAATGCAAATAGCTTATTTCTCCAATTGCTTCCATCAAGAAAGAAAATAATCTAAAATTAACACTAAACATTGTATGTATGAAGTCAGATCTTCTACACTGAATACTACTCTGGTAGCAATACAATTTATTTACTGCTCTAATCACACTATGTCTAGCATAGCACAAGAACTTAACTACATCTACAGCAGATGCACATAGAGCAGACATCAAAAGCAGCAAGCCTGAGAGTTTAATGACTGTAACGTAGCCTGGAAATGCAAAACTGGTGGGTTTCCTTTTCCTTTTCCCTTTCCTTTTCCTTTACTCTTTCCTTTTCCTTTTTCTTTCTCCTTCTCTTTCTCTTTTTCTTCTCTTTTTCTTTCCCTTTTGTTTCCTTTTTCTTTTTCTTCCATTTTCTTTTTTCTTTCTCTTTTTCTTTTACTTTCCTTTCTCTTTTTCTTTCATTTTCTCTTTCTTTTTCTTTTTCTTCTTTTTCTTTTTCTTTTCTCTCTTCTCTCTTCTCTCTTCTCTCTTCTCTCTTCTCTCTTCTCTCTTCTCTCTTCTCTCTTCTCTCTTCTCTCTTCTCTCTCTCTTTTGTTTTTCTATTCTGGGTTTTTATTTGGTTGTGTGAAGTTTTTGTGTTTTGTTTTGTTTTTTAAGTACTGAATGTTTGAAAAGTCACTTTAACCACATCCTGTTATCAAACCATCTGGAGCACAGATCTGCAATTAGTCCTTCTGGACACTGGACTGGATAGCAATGAAGCTGAGAAGACTGGATAGCATTAAGAAGTATAATGAAATACTGCTGGTACAGTCATAAACCTTTGAGATATTTAGCTCTGGTGTGAATTTAGTGCTTTATGAAAACACAGTAAGTTTCAAGGTTAAATCCTGAGAGGCTAAAATCTGCTATATTAGACAATACTGCCTTGCTGGTGGCTAAAGCAGGTTGGCATTACTCTACCCACTACAGCAGATTCTTCGACAGCATAGTGAACCTAGTGACTTTCAGGAAGTTCTTAGTAATGTCAACCCAAATTTCTCAAATAATTTATTCAAATGCCATGCACTTTCTTACTTCATTATGAAGTCATCAGTACAAATAGATTTAGACTAGCAACGACCACCCTAGTTTGAAGAAGCTGTACTACACCTTTAATGACATACACACAATTCATGTATTCTCTGGACCTGTATTACATATTTGCACTTGCACTCAGAAAAGAAGGAAAAATTATACAGTAAGGTGAACTTCTAGAAGCCACAGAGTTAGGCCATTGAAAACTTTTCTACCCCAGCTAGGAATAACTGTAATATATTTTCCTAATCTAGAGGTTTATCCCATAACACAGAGAAGAATAAACACTGAAATAACTGAAGAAGGCCTGTTTCCCCATGAGCCCATGTGTTTAATAACAAAAGAACACACAGCCACTTCCATCTCTGTCATGTCTCTTGCAGCCTTTGTTCTGAAGCCTGATGAGCTTTATTGATTTGGGAAAATCATTGAACTTCTTGGAAAACTAGACTCTTGCTTATTCACCACCATCTATTTCTCTCTCATGAAGACAGCTGGTCAATATTCAGTTGAACAGTCAGGTAAAAGAAGCTCTGGTTTATTTTCTCTTTCTTGCATCCCTAGTAACATTATTCTTTTCCAGCTTTAGTATAAAACAAAACAGCATATTGTAAAGACTTGTTGCTGAGGGTGAACTGAAATGGAATTGAAATGCCTTTGCACAGAACTATGACTGAAATGCTAAAGGCATATTGGCTCTGGAAAACAGCAGCATCTAATCCAAGTTATCTTGTATATTTTATCAGTTATACTATCTTTTATAGTTATGATACCATTGCGAATGTTTTTCAGTGTTTATTTCTTCTAAAGACAGTCTGCCTAAGAAATAACCATTCAGTAAGTTCTAAATGCAAATGGAGAGATGAAGGAAAAACAAACGGTCCTAATCAAATAGAAGACTAAACATTTCATTCATTAAAAGAGCAGTAAATCTCAATGAAAACTGGGGAACACCCCTGAAAATACATCAGATTGGGTCCCTAATGGCTTGTATGTTATCCACAACTGAACAGTTCTGCTAAAATACAAGCTACTCAAAATGACGATTCTGAAAACTATGAAATAATTTTAAAAAATTGATTTACTGTGAAATAAAATGCAGTTACTAGGGTGACAGCAACATAATTTCCCCACATCAGATTTTTTTCAAAGTGATTAGATTTTGGCAGATATAGGAAAACTTCTGGATAAATTGCTGTTACACCTCTTGAATGTCAGACCACATGTTAGCAGTGTTTACAGGATAATGTGCAGTTAATGTTATAAACTAACCATAGGTTTCTGACTTCTAGAGTACAACTGAAGATTTGTTCTTGCACAAACCTTACCATTTCTTTGGCCAGAGTAACTGAACCACTTCATTATTCTCCTGAAGCTTAAAAGTAAAACTGTAGTATTATTTTATTTCAGCTGACACTAAAAATGCAGGTTGACAATCCTTTAGCATTTGTGTGCTCTGAAGAAAACCAAATTCATTTCAGAAATAAAATATTTTGTGTGTAGATTTCTCTTTTACTTAAGTAATTGTGATTCACCTGACAATGAAAAATGTCACATAGTCTCAATTTTAGAAGAAGGAAGTGCTGTTCTATAAAACCCTGAATTTCCCACTCACTTCTCAGGGAGTGTGATTTCAGCTTCTATACTGCTTCCCTGTAGAACACAGTCTTCTGCCGTCTGCTAATGTAAAAGAAAAGCCTCATGATACACTGCCTTTGCTTGTACTCTAGGACCATATGTCACCTGAGATAAGCAACAGAACATAGGGCTTTTCAACTCATCTGTCACACTTGCTTCCTGCAGTTTATATTAATTACAAGATCTCTTAAGCTAGCTACATCTCTCCCAAGCTCTTTCACCTTTTAAAGCAAGTAAATAGCAAAACAAGACTGTAGGGAAAAGCACAATTCTTTATATACAAGAGGCAAGACCAACAAGGGAAAACCTAAACCATTTTTTCTCACCCTGACAAGTACTCAAGAATTCCTTTAATAATTATCAGCCTCATTTCTGTTGTTCGTCAGAGACACCAGACCACAGAAATACTGTTTTCACCAGTAGGCTTGAGAAACAGCTGCAGAACTAGGGAAGCTGGTGTAAGTTTATATGTGTGTATCTGTCAAGTAATAAATAAATAAATCCACAACCCAACAGCCTTGTGGGGAGTTCACACATTTGTACTTTCCTTCCTAATGTGACTAGCAGGACAGTTCAACAGAAGTCTGTGATCCTGTCTTGGTTTAAGAGAACCAGGATGGAAAAAACCAAACCTGCCTGGGACATTCCAGCAGCTGCCAGCCCACTGATGGGGCAGCTACAATGGGGAGCAGCTGAGCCTATGGGGAGGAGAGAATGGGTCAGGTCACCCAAATGGACCAATCACAGTATCCCTTCTTATGGTGATCAATATAAAATGGTTCCCAAGAGAGCCCTCTGGTGGCTTCTCTTAGTAGTGTGCTGCCTAGGATGGGGCACTGCTCCTGCTCCTGCTCCTGCTCCTGCTCCTGCTCCTGCTCCTGCTCCTGCTCCTGCTCCTGCTCCTGCTCCTGCTCCTGCTCCTGCTCCTGCTCCTGCGCCTCTCACCAAAGAACATAATTCATCGAGATAGGTTCTCAGGTAGAACCAACTTGTTTTCTCTAAGGCTGTTGCAGAGTGTCACTGGGACCCTGGATTTGGGCACCCACATCTGCTGCCAAGTCCAGTGTGGGACTTTTCTGGTTGGGAAATAATTACCAACCGAGGAGGGCAAGTTCCACATTTGCATATTTTATGTATATTTGTAATTCACTATCACTATGACTTTTTTAATCTATCCTAGGTTTTTTTCCCAACCTTAAAAGTCTCTCTCCCTTATTCCCTTCTTAGTTTTCCCCTGGGAGGGCGCTTGGGTAGTAACAGAGAGCATCTGTCACCTAGTTACTGTCTAAAACTGTGACAGTTCCAGCGCTGAACTCTGCTACTGTATGAACAATTCATTTGGAGAGTAAAAAACAAGCAAATAAGAGATGACAAAATGTGCTTATAAACCTTCAGGTAGCTTTGGAGATTAGTTCCCCAGTGTTCTACATAAAGAGCTGTCAGGTGCAAACACTGGTGCAACTATTTATCAAACAGCAAAGCAGTTAATGAAACATAAAGGGACGGAAGACCAAAGACATAATTTGTGGGAAAGAAACACCATGGATAAAGAAACAATTCCAAGCCCAAACCATGAAAATGCTTCCAAATCTGTAGGCTGCTGATACCAGAATCGCAGTTGGGCCAGGCAGACAATTCTGCTCAACCTCAAAGAACTGCTGTTGATCCATGTACCTCACTGGGATTGAGAAGCAGAGCCTCTTATAAATTATGATGCTTTATTTAAAGTCAAAGCATTTATTTGCTTTTGTGCCAACTTTGGATCCTTTTCATCTCTAGCTACCAGGCCCAAGAGAAAACACATTCCTGTAGCTCTGCTGGCAGCCAGCTGTGGCCTCAGTAAATCATAAAGCCTTCTAACAAGTCATTCCGTACAAAGGCCAACTGCAGTTACTAGACATGGTAACTTCTCTATTACTCCACACATTGGAATTTAAAATAGAAATTTAAAGCAGTGGCTGAAAACATGACATCTATGAAGAGCATTTTACATCTCTCTCTAAGACACCATTGTCCTCAGCCTGGGAAAAGGGCAAGTACACACCTGAGACACACACCTCCAAGACAGAGAGGAGGGGAAAAAAGACACATTTGGGATTTCTTTTGCAGAACTTTATCTGGATTTCTTACTACAGCTTTTGGGAGACAAGTACCTCTTCTTCTTTCATTTAGTTTGTGGGGCTTGCAAGGATACTTCATTTATGTTGGTGGAGGTAAACTCAATAGATCAGACAACAGTAACAAACTACCATGAACCTTCACAGTAAAATACGTAGAGCTAAAAATGGTCTATAGGCAAGCATGGGATGTACATTAGAGTCTCATTAGTTACAACTCATTAGTTGTAATGGCAAATGAGCAGTTCTGTCTCTTCTGTCTCTTTCCAACCCATGCACCAAAAAGGATCAATTAAGTATAATATAGTGAGGTGCGGTATTCTCCTTCTTCCTCTGTCTATGAAAAGGAGATCAAGAACCTTGCCCACCTCTGACTCTCCTTATACAATTGCTTCGGTTTAGGATTTGGAATATCCTTAGTGTTAAGCCTTTTGTTGCTATAATTAACAGATACAAAGGAAAAATATGCTTAAAACTCCACCTTTTAGATTTGCAACCCACAAAACAAATACAAATTGCCAAGGCTAAATGCCTTGCAATTTTTTACAGCTGCTATCCCACAAGCTAGTTACTTTCCTTTAAAACTGGTAGGCAGTGCTGTCCTTCCTATTATAAAATTCTTGCATTTCAGTGGGAAAAAAGATGCTAAGAACAGTTACAAGTATTTCAGTAACACACCTAATTTACCAGTTCTGCTTTGTAAACAAAACTAATGAACTATGACTAATAGTCTTCTCCCTAAGCAGAAGAAAGGTAAATGGGCTTTTGTTGGCACTTACTGAAGCAAAGTACTCAGTTTGCTGGGACGGAACAAAAGCAAGAGACTTATCAACTAACCAACTTCACTAGGTGTCAAAGTTCTGCTTAGCAGTTCACCTGTTCAGTCTGTTTTAAACTGCCTCCCAAGTAGGTAAACCAGTAAAACATCTAGTTAACCAATTGGCTTTTTCTAGCTGTTCACCAATAATACTGCAATGCAAAGGTAAGATACCAGCAAACTGATTTCCTGCTAGCAATCAGTACAGTTTCTTCTGGGCTTCTCTTGCCAGCGACTGCTTGGACAATTTTTCTGTAAGTGTATTTTTTGCAGGTTGTCCCAATTTCTTGCTTATGAATAACAGCCTGGGTAGCCTTCCCTGGGCTGCTATGATCAACACTACTACTTCAGCTTGGCTTTCTGATGCACTAGAGCTGATCAACCTTTGATCCTCATATGTTCAAAACCAAAATTATTAGTTTTAAAAATAAACCAATGCTGGGGACAAACCACTGTTGCATAAGTGGCTAAGTAAATAATAGCTAAGTAAAATCTAGGAATATTAATATAATCAGTTAAAAATCTTTACATTTCTTTTGACAATTAAATTTCCCTCAAAGGATCATTGTAGGCACTGCCCTTCCTCATTAAAATACAGCCAATATGATGACAGAAACACATTTCAGTATGAGGAAACTTTTTTTCCCATGTCACTAAAATTAAAAAAAAAAAAAAAAGTGGCTGGACTTTCAGACATGACTTAATTCTTTCCTTGGTCAGACAAACAACATCAAGATAAAACTTGCTTTGCTTCACAATTTACACACAAATTTCTGTAGAAATTATTGACTGCACTTTGGCCTCATCTGAAACATTGGCCCCTGAGGCTGATAAGTTCTGACCCCGGATGGCACATCCAGCCCTCTCACAAGAGGCATGAACGTTATTGCTTTCCAGTGAGGGCTGCAGCCAGAGAGCCAATCAATCAAGCTCCCTGACAGCTTTTACAGCCTCCTCACATTAGGCCTAACTCAAACTCCATGGCACCTATTGTTCACATTATTCTTTTTTCCTCTGCTCTGATGAAGTTAGGGCAAGTCCAAGGCTTCAGTGAGAAAGAAAGACAGGATATTATGAGCATCTCAAAGTTTATTGACTCAGATGTACAGCCAGGGCCCAAAAGCCTTTCCCTGAAAGTAACACATTGCTAATTGCTCAGTCAGTAACAAAGATCAGCCCTTGACACGTACTTGTACGAAAGAAAAATGTAACATTCAGACAGTCAGACTTATCTTTGCATACCAAGAAAGATTTCTTAAGATGCTTCTATGCACAGCAAGGATAACATTTCAGTCTCACAGAGTTGTCATACAAATGTTGGTATGTCTATAACATAACTTGTATATTAGAAAACCAGTGACCAAAACAGATTTGATCAAAAATATCCCTTGTGGAATCATGCTATGCCAAATGTGGACAAACAGAAATGTTCTTTAGTCACCCTGCAGTACTTCAAGATCAGTATCACATTGTGTTAAAAATGGAAACACACTTTCAGAACTAGTCATATCTTTGTTTTTCCCTAGGGTTCTCCTGAAGTCTAAAAAGCAATTAAGTGGAACTCCTCCATTTTGAGAAGATTCACCCTTAATTATTCCTATTATTTTTAAACAGATGTATATCACTTCAGTTGCATGCCTTAATTTTATTACCACTACCAGGTCATTTACAGAGTTATAATATGTCGTCACCAAATAAGCAGAGACCTTTTTTTTTTTTTTTATAGGAATTTCAACACTGTGTAACATGACTAAATTTTACAGCCAGCAAAGTCTTCTATGTCATCTTTCGTGTAAATCAAAGTTAAAACTGGAGCAAAAAGAAACCAAAGGAAAGCAGGTTTTTAGGGATTTTGATAGGAATGGAATTTGTGATCAACTAGCAGAAACCAACTGCAGTAACTCAAGATACCAGTATGTGTGGACATTGAGGAAACAGAAGGAAGAGAGGTTTGGTTTTGGGGCTTTTTCTGTTTTGTTTTTTTTTAAATTAGGTGTAGCACTGGATGATTCTGCCATTTTAAGTTCATCTTTTGGGAAAGGATAATCTCATTTTAAATTGTGGAATAGAACTGGATAGCCATAAGGTCATATCCATTTACTCTCAAACCTGAGTATCAGTACTGAGACAGTTAGAGGTACTTTCCTTGCCATACCTATTTGATAGTGCAGCGGCTTCACAACTGGGCTGAATGGGTAAGAGCTTCAGAGAGCTTTCTGGGAAGGTGCTTGCTGAAAGAACAGAAGCTTCTTTCTGCTAAATCCCCTGATACAGCAGCTTGCCTTTTCAGCTGTCATTCAGTCCAATGTAGCTTTTCATACAATACCAGAGGAGATCAAGTGCAGAAAAAAAGCGGGTTTCAAATGAAGATTCTCCTCCCTCCCTGGCTTTCAGTTGAAAACATATTTGCACCGTGACAAATGAGAACTCATAATTTGTTGTCCATCAAACACCTTTTTTTCAGATTGTACTGCACATGAAGTTTCACAGTTATGTTAGGTGGACACCTGGATAAACAGCAGTAAGCACTTGTAATGCTGGAGTAACATAATAGAAATTAAAAATACAAGAGAACTTCCATTTTCTTTATGTAGCTACTTTGGATCAGTCATAGTATCAGTAACTCAAATTTTTATCCTTGCGAAAATTCTCTTATTTAATTTCTTTAAAATAGTATCAATGTGTATAACATATTTTTTTTTTGTCCCTAGAGGGACAGAGAATGTGCCCCAAAAAACTGTCAAAACGCTTGTGTGAGAAGGTGAACACTGAAGCACTCTGGACTTTACACTTGCACTGTTTGAGGGTTCCTGTTTATAGTGCTTTCAATTACCTCTCACTCACAGGCACTGCATTCAGCTTGAGCATTTTTTTTAAGGGAAATAAATATAATGCTATTCTTGTCAACTTACAAAGCTGAGTACTGATCCTATATTTAACCTAAATGCTGTTTTCATGGGTGTTATGTAGGATGAATGATATCTGATTTTGAAAAAATACAGTGATTTTGCTGAGCTTTCCAAAATCAACACCCATTTTAGTTGAACAAAACAAGAAGCTGCTGAAGCACATTTGTTTCTCTCATGATGTATATTCACAAAGTACAGCCCATAACCTACCTCCTCACAGCAGCTGCAGACAGCTAGCCTCACCCACAGATCCTTGCAATTTAATGAACAGTCATACCCAACAAATCTTTTACCAACAGGATGATAGTAGTTATTCTTCTAGACTCCAGGCCCAAAAGAGAAATTTGTCATTGCTTAAATAAATTCTACAGATGTAATAGAAAAAGGCCATAAAGAAAACAGGGCTTTTATAAAACAAAATCGACAGAGCAGAAAGCTGTTCCTCTAAACTGCGCGCAAGCGCACTGGGCTTGGGCGTACCGAAGGGAAATAGACAATGAAAGTTAGGAAGCATGAAATGACAGCCTTCTTTGCTTTTCAGGGAATGTAAATTTTATTCACAGAACGTAAATCTCAAAGTCATGGTTTTCAATCTGCATGCATGATCACTCGAAATTGATTTCAAGGAGATTTGGAAGTATTTAACTCGTTGCTCAGAGATGCAAATCCCATCTTGTACAATCATTATTGTAAAAATAGAGGGGGAAAATGGGTGACATTTCAAGAGCTCTGCCTATACATTTTCATTTTTCAGATAGTCACAGCTCATAAGCTTCCATTTCAAACATAGACCTGTCTGTACGGAAGCACCCAAATAAAGGTGTGTATATTCCATGTGTTTTAGGACAGCTTAAAGCTCTTAATGAATAAGATATGTGTTTAAATGAAAGACATTCTTGAATATGTTTGCCACAATGTAACACACCCGTGCTTATGTTCCTCCCTAAATTAGCAGAAAAACATGGTTCAAATGCTTCAGTAAACACAGCAGCAGTCCTAATGTGGGTGCACTGCTGCAAAGCTTTTGGAAACGCTTGAAAACATTTCTTGACTTTGGTATGTCTGCTGCTTCTCACAGGGGTTTTCTTTCAATTTCATACCTCTTTCTTGATACTTATCACAAAACAAATCAGGTAGAAAAGCTTCTGTTGTTAAATTAAGAAATCCCAAGCCACAGATTCTTAAGTGTTGTGTGCCAAGTTAATACGTGATAGTATTAAAAAATATCTCAAGTACAGCCTTTTCTAACAGAAAACAAATCTGTTCTTGAGCACAGATGAGCTTCCTCTGTGTCAATAAACACAAACTTACACTGTCTAAAACACAGAGGAAACTGGTTAATTTCTATGTCAATAAAATTTATGAAGCAATAAAAACCTTGTAGTACAAGCTGTGTGGTTTGTTTCACTTCCCTGTCACATTATTAATGAAGAAAATTCTTCCCTTCATTCTGCTACACCAACTCACACTAGAAGGGCACAGTACACTGCTCAAAATCCCTGAGAGCCAAATTCTAGATTTCTACTCCCCTTATGCAATTTCTTTTATATAAAGTTTGGCAAGGAACATTTTAATTTCCCATCTTTGCGATGACTGTGTCCGTGAAACCAGCCACCACTACATACTGGGTTGTGCTTAGTGATACAGTGTACAGACAGAGGGGAATGAAAGAAAGAAATAGCATGTCTGAACTAGGGTGTCACCAGGTCGTATGGGTATAACCCCTCATCTGCTATTTATGATCCTGAAACTGTCAGCGAATTTTAATTTCTGAAGTCCCTGAAAAGAAGCAAAAGGGAAGGATGGGGAAATGTACCAAATGTCTGAAAATATATGCCTGAAGCAGCATATATGCAGACTTTCTGCATAACATTTATTCAGCCTAAGTATAAATCATCACTTTATGTTTTACTCTTATTTACGTTCTCTCTGACCACAAGAAGAGAGCTCCTTCTGACAGGTCACTAAAGCAAGGCTTCTGGGAATGTTTCATTCTTTCTCTTCAAATCCTCCAAGGCATTAATTTCCTGACCTCTCTCCTAATATAAAACTCCAGCTCGCTCCTTACATGATCATTTTTGTCAGAACAACTTCCACTCAGACAGCAGCTAATCCACTACAGCTAATAGTTTCTGTCAGGAAGGAAGGAAGTGAAATGATGCCATCATTAAGGACCTCCCCTTCCATGAAATACAAGTGTGATGTATCAAATTCATATAAAATGTAGCTCCCTCAATCCAAATATGGGACTGTTGTTCCTTGTAGCCAATGGATTTTTTTTGTTATACCCTTGGAGATTTTGAGTTCACAGGGATAGAGAGTCATCCTCCTGCAGACTGGGCAGTAAGTGTATAGAAAGAACCAGTTCCTTGTTCTTAGTCCTTCAGACTATTTGTGTAGTTTTTATGATGTTTTCCATTCATATTACCTGCCTTATAAAGAAAGAGGAGTCTTGGTGCTTTAGGAGAAGTTATCACCTGAAGATAGCAATCCGAAACTGCAAGAAATTAGCCAAAACAAAACTGTGATTTTCTCTCGCTTATATTTTCTGTGCAATATTCACAGATTAAGGCTGCTTAGAGGGAAGGATAGAGTAAAATCACACATAATCAGGGCTCTTCTTCAAGAAAGTAAGGCAGGACCAACAAAGGGTTACAGTGGAAAAGGTCAGACCTCCATATGTCTCCACCCATGGGTTCCTGTTGATTGACCAACTCCTGGACCAACAGATAACCAAATGCAGTAAGTACAAACGCCACAAGAAAAAGACTGTAACACTTTGGGAAGGTGTGAAAGGAATGACAGTTGGCTGCCTTTCTCAAATCTTTGGCAGAAGCTTCTCTCTTAGCCCAGATGGCAGTCAAGGCTGTGGCACCTTTTTCTCATGGTTTTGCAACGTTCAGATGTTCTCCCAATGGTCTTTGGGTATTTCAATCAACTAGTTTCTTAGATTACACAGGCTGGCTTTCTTTCTCCTGGACCCTCCTCTGGGACAGGTACAGAAAAGAGTACTAGAGATCAAGAGAAGACCATAAATTTGTTTTAACTGTTAAGGAACACAAGGACATGGACATCTTTCTGACTCTCTTGGGAACTGAACAAAAGTAGAACTTTTTTCCATTGTTAAGGGGATGTTTTCTCCTTCTCCTGCAAATGTCACTTTGAGAAAGAAATGTTAATATTACCCAAAACTCCACAACAAATACCAGTGGAGATTTGAGGGCTGCACATTTAATAATAGGAACTTACATATTCTTTTTAACAGAGATCTGAAAACACCTGAAAGTATCTATTGAAAAAAGACAGTAAACCATTAAAAAAATACAGTAAATTAGGTTTTTATTGAATATTCACGAAAAACATTTGTAGAGACTATGCCTTTTTGCCTTTACCATATTACTGACAGACTAGATCTACTTAGCATCTTACAAGAAGCTTTCTTTTTCTTTGCTGAGTCCCATGAACTACGCACAAACAGAAACAACCTCTTTTTAGCAGGAAACCTTTTGGGAATAGGCAGATAAAAAGGCTGCTTAGTGAACTGATTCCAAGGAAAAAGGCTTGAGGATACAGGATAGCTACACTAAAGGAAACCCATATCAAGTTCTTGTGGTTTCATTCAAGCAGAGAGGACTGGAAAACAGGTACAAGGCTGCCACCTTCACCCTTTAAATTGAAGGTTTTGAAAACTGAAGGAACTCTATTGAAAAACCTCTCAAAGAGTCCTGTTGCCCAGCAGACCCATTTTAGCTTTCCTTAAATTTTGCAAACTCATTTTATCTTTTGCTTCTCTCCTTTCCAAAGGCCCTTTTCTCCTACCTTGATACACAAACTCAAAATTGACTAAAGAGTTCATAAAGACTATTAATATACAATTACACTGACTGGATCCTGAAGATATAAGCACAGTCATCAAATAATCAGTATTTCCAAACCAGTGACGAATTTAGTGACCATTCCTTTCAAGAAGTTTCTGGATTTTCTGAAATTAAGATCTTGTATTATCTTCAGTCACCTACAGACTAGTGCAAAGACATGACTGGATTTCAAATGACAAATGAAAAAATCTGGTAAACTTGAAAAACTGGGAAGGGGAAGTAAAACATCCTTAAAACAGAAGACTGATTACTTCGGTATCTAGCCTTTAAGGTAGAAGTTATTCCATGCAAGATTACAGCCACTGAGTTTATTTAAAGTACTTTAAAATTTCACGTATCACCACCCATCTTTTACAAAAGTTAAAAGTTGGTTTTGTCTCTGACATGTGTGTTCAGGATTCAACATACCACTTCTAGTACATTTGGAAGTTGAAAAGGAACCTGTAGACATTCATGTATATGAGGCTATACCTGACAGGAGACCATGAGGAACTTTCAGAGAGTAGAAAAGTGTTTTCTTCTCTCCAAAGGATTTCCCACCTAAATAATTAACAGTCCATTAGCAGTCAAGGCAGAATGCTTCCAAAAGGCCTTGAGTCAATATTGGTCTTTTTGAAAGACACTGCTCACAGACCCTTCCGAATTGCTCTGGATTTCAATTACCCACAATGATGCTGCAGATATCAAGGATGAACTGGTGTCTAGATAAAACTGCTTTAAACTTATTTTTCTGATCCTGCCAAATCTCGCCTGTCCTGTCCACACAATGCAGCAGGCACAATCAGAAGTTAGCTCCTGGCTGAAGACCTACTTTTTCAAGGCCTTCTTGATGGAAGATCAGTAAACTATGTACATGAAATACTTCTTTAGAAGTATGGGATTTTGTTTTGTTGTCCATGAGGAAACATTCTCTTTCTTTTAGAGATTCTAGACAGAGAGAAATGTAATATATGTGCAAACCAGTTGTTCAATGATTAGATAATCAAATGCATAAAGACTATTCATTGAAAAACTATACTGCTGACCAATTGAGAAATTCTTGTTAGATCTTTAGACTTCACAAAACTTCAGGAGTGCAAGGGATGACTGCAGAAAGAACCCAAATGAATGATGAATCAAAGAGAACATTGTTGGTAAAGCTCACTATTACTCTTTTTTTTCTCACAGATAAGTCAGTTACAGGGAAAATAACACAGAACTAGGAAATTTTAAAATACAATTACTAATTGGTGGTAGGAAATAATAATGAAAGAATGAGAAAGATGAAGGGACTAGGAGTGAATTTTTGTCTCCTTATGTCTGGCTGCCAACCATCTTATGGATGCCATAAATAAAATACACCTTTGAGTGATTTTGAGTATTATTACTTGAGTGTAAATATCTTTGAGACCTAGAAGAGGTATTTTTTGTCTTCTCTCCAAGCAAAACTCCACATACAACCAATACAACCTCAAAGTAACAACCAAGCAAAAAATGATAATACATATTTACTGCTGGAGAAGTACTGTATTGAAAATAGTTTGAAAAACTGAAGGAGAAAAGCAGTATAACTTTATTACTCTCCAAGCTAAAACCAACAGCTGTCCTCACAGAAGATTAGTGTTATTTATGTGCCTCACCCAGATTGAATGGTATTCTTGGATCTCAAAATGCTGTACTATGTTTGTAACACTGCCTTCCCTCATTCCTCACAAGACAGCTTTAAAAGATTATGTTACTGAAAAGCAAAGGTTACTGGAGAAGCATCCTTCAAAATTATAAAATATTTACTACCTAGATATAGGTATGAATATAAAAGCTTAGGTAAAGCACAGGACTAACTTTTTAGCAAAGAGTAGCTGCATGCTCCTCTTCTTTTTACTTCAGCTGTGTAGATTCAACAGTTGGTCTCTTCATTACTAAGATGTCCATAAGAGAGCTATTCTCTGTTCCATATTTGGTTCCCATAAGCCCTTGATTAATAGCTGTCTGCTATAATTTATATATAGCTCTGGTTTAGGCACCACAATTTCCTTTTTACTGCTATTCAAAAATATTTCACTAATGCTGTTCAACTAATTTTAAATCTAAGGAAAATAAAGAAGGTGACATTGTGTCCTAATTTCCCTGTAAGACCATGTGGGAGAAGTTAAAAACCATCAAGATCTGTTATGAATGATCCTGCTATTAGAAATACTGAACTATAAAGTCCCATCAATTCCAATTACATCTGAAGCTTTCATCAGTGTTGATCCTGAGAAATGTTTGCATAGATTTTCTTCTAACAGAAGATTCTGCAAGCTGCTAGACAACCTACTCCACAGCCTCATTATCCCTGCTGTTGAAAATATCTCACTCTAATCTCTCTTGCCACAACTTAAAATAATTATTTCCTGTCCTTTCTTCCACGGTCACAAAAAACAGGCCAACTTGTGATAAGATTTCATCTGACTATCCATCCTCCCCAAACCAATCAACCCAAAACAAACCAAAAAAGCCTAACCAAAAAATGCTAAGTCACTGAATTTATTTCAGTACTGTAATGTATTTTCTAACTTACAGTAACCCTCTTCAAACAAGACTTGGGTTTAAATAGAGCTGAGGACAAACTCTAAATTTATTGCATCCTGTGATAAGAAACATAATGCTATTTACTTGTCTATTCCCACCAAACCTCTATTTCTTGCATAAACACACTGTGGCTGACCCAAACTTGCTGTCATAAACACCTTGCACTACAGCAGCAGTTAAGTATTATGTATTTTCAAAACACATTTCAAGGAATGGGTGTGGAGAGTAGGGTTTTTTAAGGACCAAAGCATTGCTTTTTTTGCACTGCTTGTAATAGAAACCTCTTGTGAGGTCTTCTAAAATAACAATTCAGAAAAAAACAAATGCTGTAGCCACTGAATCAGCCTCTATAAACCTTTTTTTGTTTCTTTTTTTTTCTCCTCTCCAAAAAGGCAGCTTTTAATGAATCCATTTTAAATGTTTCTCACCCTCTTCCTCAATTATTCTGATATAAAAACTTTCCCTCCGAATCCTTTCTTTTCTGAAATTTGGTAACCATAGTTTCTGCATCCTGCTGAGCCTTGATATGTAGTGCTATATTCTACCTGCTATTAAGCTGCTAATAGTAGTGCTTCTGTTGCAATTTATGAGAAATGCCAGTTGAAGGCAGAGAGTATTGTACACACTATATTTTCCCAGCTGGATATCTCTGTGAACAGAAAGCAAAACCATGAATACACATGCACCATTTGTTTGGGGGAGAGGAGGAAAGAGACTGCAGGAAAAAAAGGCTGCAGGTTACATCTGATGTTGGGTGGTCTAAAGCCAGTAGAAAAGGAATATGTGAACAGGAAGGTACCTCTAACATTATTAGAAAACACCAGAGGTTCTTAATGCAGTCCTTGGTGCCAGATGCAAAGACCCATCTGTAGATTCCTCAAATGCCTCTTTCCCATATATATACTATAAACTATAAATATAAACTAAATTGTTGCACTTTGAAAACTGTCACATTCATCTGTTTGTCATTCTAGCCTAGGCCTGCAAGTTCTTCTTTACTGCTTAGCAGGAAGACAAGGCAATACTGAATATAGCTTAGACACTAGCAGTAATTACACCTTGGGGTCTTTCCCATTTTTTCCTTTCCTACCCCCCTCTCTCCCTTACCCCTTCAGAAGAATTAAAACCAAGTCATCATAGAGAGCGTCTCATGCTCTACAGTGCTCTTCAGCAGCAGTTTACTTACTTCAGTAGCAGTAAGACAATATAGCAATAAATTTGTTAATGAAACTGTTTAACCTTGACTGGTTAATGACAGCAGTTTCCATGTTTCTTCATCACACCGACAGCTGAAGGTAATAATAGTAATAGACTTTACACGAGAGGAATTGAAGTCCAATTGAGCAAGGAGTGAATAGCAATAAAAGCAAAATGTTGGTTCTGTCTCCAAAAAATATTGTGGGACCGTAACGTTTTCTGCACGAGGAAGTATTGCAGATTACAGTGGAAACTATTCACCAAAGGTTTCTAGTCTTCCAGCACTGTCTTCCCAGAGACCAGAGTTCTGTGGTCACAGCCTTCTCTCCAGAGAGTACTCTATTGAACCAAGAAGTCTGTAGGCAAACAGTTTAACAAATCCCATAATTTACGTCTACTTGACAGTCCACACTATACAGAAACATTCACCTGTCAGTGAGGAACTACTCCAGATGTAAAAGTCACCAGTAAAGAAGAGGCAAATTACTATAGTAAGCAAAATCATTCATTACAGAACACATGCTGTTCAAATAGCATATGTGCCTTCCCGAAAGTTATCAACTCTTGTCACTAGTAACTAGCTTCCAAATTTGCAATTAATCTTTGTCATTCCCCAAATCACCTCCTCCATTAGAAGCAGGGAACAGAAAATAATGAAATCCTAAACCTACTAAAGTTAAAATGCCCCCAGTCAAACTGAGGATAGAGCCAATTACCATTTAAATAACAACATGAAACTCTTTGAAGGAAAGGCCTTTTGATCTTGAAGACTCAAATGCTGAACAGTGAGAATCCAAGTTCTTTAAATTTCCAGAAGAAAAGCTACAAAAACAAAACAAAACAAAAAAACCAAAACCAAACAAAAACCCACAAAACAAACAAAAAAACCAAACAAAAACAAAACAAAACAAAACAAAACAAAAAGACGCAAGCTGTCAGTCCTGTGCTTAAAGCTCTAGTGTTTTTTACTGTTAAACAAAGGTTTCCTCAAGTGTAATTAGTGGCAATGTCATCATCAATGCCACAGTTAATAAATGCTGAAGTAACTCTTTTCTTGCAAGTCATTCTGGCATTCTGGTGTGGAATTGCAGAGCATAGTGAAGTGAAGACGAGAAAGACCAAGGGTGAAACATTAGTATTTTTATTCTTTCCCCATGTGGAAAATCACATTTAAGATTTCCAGCTCTGAATTATCTCAAACTTAGTTGTTAATAAAGATTTTGCAGATGTGAATACCTTGTTAAATTCAAATATATAAAAGTGTAAGGTCAAATGGCATTAAAAAATCTTGTTTGGTAGAATTATGAACCCTGTGCATTTTGAGTGTCAAAGGTAGACACTAAAATTGTACTGAACTGCACTTCAAATTTGTGTCATTTTTAAATCCTTTTTCTGGAGAGTTGTGAAGGAATGATGCTTTGAAAAGTGCTTTAGCCTGTGACAGCCTGTGGAGTTTGCTGATGTCACACATCCTAATTGACACAACACAGGGTCTGCATGGCACATTGCTGCAACATTTGTTTTACAAGTGCACATTTCACAGGAAACCAACAATTAATTTCCCAAAGACTTTCAGGCATACATTTCCAAAAAGGGAAAAATAAAACTGTTTCATATCCACACAAATCAAAATTTACAGAATTTTGGCAGCCATCCAGCAAAACTACTCCAGGTCTGCTTTTCCATCTGCTTAGTCTGTTAACTAAAAGAAAATAAAATCAAATTGCTCCTTCTGCAACCAATTCTCAGAAGCACTCCTTTAAAAAAAAAACAAACTTCTACAACACAATTTTAATAACGCAGAATTTCTTATGACAATTAATAAAACCCCTAGCACTGCAATGTGGACACAATAGCTCAGAAATAGATATTGGGAAAGAACATTCCCCTTCTCCAGCATTGAAAAGGTGTTATGCCAAGCCATTATGGCTGATCAAAAAACAGACTCCTCTTGATCCTTCTAGCAAACTAAGCCCTACAATAGGTAAACTCGGTCAAGTCAACATTTGTAGTGGGTGAGGATATCCTGCCCTGTACATCTAGCCCAGCCCTTTGCTTGAGACTATAGCCAATGAAGAATGAAGGGTAGAAACAAATACATGTCAGATCCTTGGCCACCTGCAATCAATGCACTTAGGAAAACTAAAATAGTTGTGGTTTATGGAGGTTTGTGAGCTTGCTGGCACTAGGGAACACACACAATCCCTGCTGTTGCCTTACACACAGATCAACTGGCTGAGCAGCTGAGGTCAGTAACGCCTTCAGCTATTTGTCTGCTGGAGCCTTGACAAGTGATTCTTGGTTTATGGCTGTGTACCATGTCAAAATAACTACTTTTTCTTTTTTAATCTATAAATTAAAAACCCACAGTGAAGACTTGCTCAGCTTTTGTCTGTATAGCATTTCAATGGTATACACTAATTATTATACTATAGGTTTCTACTTCACAGATGAAAAAATAATTTGACTGGGAGCACTTTCAACAGTTACCCATAAATCAGCCTACTCTTAAAGAGTTCAGCTCAAGAGTTATTGTGTCTATTGTGCATCTTAAGGTTCAAAGAAAGATTATTCATGCATTCATTCATTGCCAAGAATGTATCCCAGCAATGAAATTTACCCTTCAAAGCTGACCCAAGCTTAACCACTGGATTGACTACATAATTTAATTGCTCAATGATATGCTATATCCCTTCCCTGAAGATGGTATTTTTGGTGAACTGAGGTTTATACCAGTGGTATGTTAATGGCACATACTCCAAAAGTGTAACCAGCTGCTGGCCACAAACACTGCCAAACTGAATAAAAGGAATACAAACAAATCTTTTGGTGCACAGTTAAGTTTTTTTAAGCATTTTAAAATTGTAGGGTTACAAAATTACTTTTGTGAAAGAAAGAGGCACAAAATAGATTAAAGCAAAGCTGTTATTTAGAGAGCCTCTAATAACTGAACAACACTGCCAGTGTAAGAACATTAATTCTGTCACCTCCTTTTCATACCCAACGACTGATTTTCCTTTCTGCACAAAAGTCTTTCTGTGACTAGATGTAACCATGAAAAGAAGGGTGAGTGTCCTCCTTACATACTAGAAGGCAGAAGAGTCCTGGAGTAACTTCTCCTTGCCTGTTAGGAGAGGCTATCTGGTGCAGTTACTTCAGTCAACATTCCAGCCTTTCCTAGCTACACTGATGGAATGCAGCTAGACTGAAGATTAAGAAGAAGGGAAACAATTACATTGTATGTTTCTGCCAAGGATGCAAAGACTAAATCTTGAAGCTGAAAACAAATTAGCAGCTTTGCCTACATCAAGTTGTCTGTCCAAGTGGAGGTTTCTTTTCACAACAGCATTTCTAACTGTGTTCCTTGAAGATAAGGCTTTGGGGATAAAAAAATAAATAAACATATTCTCCAAGTTATTTCCTGTCACTTGCTTGTCTAGACCAACAAAACCATCTGTAACCCTTTCACCACCCACTACCTTGCAGCAAAACCAAGCATAGACTTACTCTCTCCCCTAAGGAGTCCCATTCCCCCCTTTATTTTTACTTATTTCATGTGCCACTTGCTTGGGCAGAATCAAGATAAGAAATAGCATTAGCCTTCTGGTTCAAGTTTCATAAAAAGGCACCATCAGCTGGTAAATCTGGACCTCTGTGCTACCTTTATTCCTCATCTGAGGGGAGAAACTGCTTGTCAGTTCTTGGAGAAAAACTTCCAGGTTATTATGAAATAAGAGACTAAAATGCTACAGAACTTCATCCCCACTATCAAGAGGGATGATTTTGGGTCCATTTCAGGTCTGCTGGCATCTGCAGCTTCCCTGCTTGGCAAGAGGACATATCTCAGTATAAAGCATAGTGGTCAAGCCTGTCAGAACCTCAAATGCTGGAGAAAGGAAAATTTAAAGAAACCAGACTGCAGAGCTTTATGGGACACACACACACATATACACACACAACCTAGATATAGATGACAACTGTCCAATAGGATGTGAAGGTTTGTTGTTTCCAAGAAACCTAGATTGTGAGAAATTACATGCAGTTCAATGAATGCTGGATCAGCAGGCACAGGAAGCACAGTGATCTCTCAGGCTTACACCAGAAGGTGTTAGGACAGCCTCACTGCCGTTTTCTCTTCCACCAGAACTATATTTGACCCTTTCCCAGCTATATTTGTTTCTAACAAGGCCTGACTAGCCAGCTTAATGGGAAACAAACCAAATGTCACTATATTTCAAAACAAGATCATTTGCTCCCATCTCCAGTACCGTCCACGCCGGAGGAACTGGGGCTTCGCTGGGTTTGAAAGAGTGAAGTTGAGAAAGCTCAGAAATCAGCTACTGTCAAATAACTAAACCATAGTGCTACTGCAGAGTCAAACAGGTCTGACATGTGAAAATACTGAATTCTTAATTTTTGTAAGACTACTATAGAAAACATCTTTCCTTCATACAACAGAAAAAGTGGAGAACTTTTTCAAGGCCATATTGACTGTGCTGAAGTATCATCCTCTCAGAATTTTGAAAATGGATTTGATTTTCATTATGTACCAAACAGTAATGAAACAGCAGTTCCCACTGACCTTATAAATAAATCACCAAGATTTATTTAGGGGTTGTATCATCTCTAAATACAGGTTTCTAGCTGGGAATTGTTGAAACCCAGGAACAATATGTTTGGTGTTTGGGTTTTTTGTTGTTTTGTTTTGTTTGGGTTGGGTTTTTTTGTTTGGTTAAGGGGAGGTTGTTTTTTGTGGAGGTTTTCTTTGTTTTTTTTCAATTGCTGCTTCTAACTAGCAGTAGTTCTTTCCTTACTCTGCAACTAAATGCAGTCTACCAATAGCCACGGGTTCTTCTGCATAAAACTGGCTTGGATATAGACAAACTTGTTCTGGCTTCACTGTCACCAGCAGTGGTTTGAGCAAAATTTCTCAAGAAGTAAACATTAATTCATTGCAAAACTTTCTCAGAAAACACAGAACCTACATTCATAACTTTCAGGATTTTAATAAAATCGTTGCCAAAAACCTAAAAACCAACCTTCTTAAAAAAAAACTGTAACACACTGAAAGTCATTATCTGAAAGTTGTCATCAGTTTATCTCTTCCCTAAGGAAAACAGCTCCTTTACTGAAACATGAGACTTTCTAAAGTCTCCTAACTAGAGTGGGTCACATAGCCTCAGGCTTTAAAAGACTCACAAAAGGCAGCTCTATATGAATGCAAGGTTAAAAAGTACAGATTCAGTCACTGTAAGGGAAAATAAACAGGCAGTAAAATGTAATTACTTATTTCAGCCTACTTAAATGAAGATGTTCTAAGTGACCGGGGGAAAAAGCCATTTATCTCTAGATTAACTGAAGATTGATCTGCAGCTATCTCTGTTTGAAACCCATTTTCCACAACAGTCTTCCTCCCTGTTAGGGACAAGATACAGAACTGCCATCTCCTGACAACTAATTTCTGTTTCACTTTATTAATGGAGGTCTTTATACCATTGAATAAGTCACTGGAGAAAAAGTTAATGGCCTGATCTGCCTGTTAATGTTCATGCAGAAACAACAACAAAACTCAAGCAAAACAAAATCACTAAAATACATTGACATAACTTCCCAAGTAAGGGAACACTATGCAAAAATCTTAAAGAATGCTCAAACCAAAAAACCAAAACAAAATAACCCACAAAACAAAACAAACAAAAAAAAACCCCATGAAACAAAACAAAGGCCAACCCAACAAAAAGACAAAAAAATCCTCAAAAAGACAGACATAAAGTAAAGTGGTCTAATTCTGGCCTTTTGTCTTCTATCCCAGTTGGTTTTGGCTTTTTTGTTCCCCCTAAATCTCATGGCATTGGGGATATCAAATTGACGAACTTCAAGGGTGGTTTCTGTTGCAACACTAGCCTTAATGTATCTAGACCTAGTTTTTCAGTTTAAATAAAAAAAAGCTATTTGCCTTGAGCTTTTCTTTTTTGATAGTCTTTTTCTTCACCCTCAACCTCTACCTTTCCTATATCCCTGTTTTAGAACAAAAATATAAGATGTAATCTTTAAGTAACACTGAAGGCTAGAGAACTCTTCAGCGCTCAAAATTTTTGAGATCTTCCTACTGCTTTTTGGACTTCTTGTTACAAAGAGTTCCAAGCTAGTAAGTAGTTAGTACCTCATCAGTAATAACTGGAAAGAATTATGAATATGCCCTCAGGGTGACAAAGTGTAACTTTCCACTGTTCTGAAAACTCAAAAGCCAGCCATTGATCCTACACAGGCATGTTAGTCCCAATGTCAAAAGCAGCTTTTTGCTACATAGTCTAAAATGCAGGAAGAGAAGAAAAAATATTTTATTAAATTGATATTAATCTGCACCGGTTAAAACATACAGTCCACCGACTAAAAGACCTCCCATTTACAGAATTCTCATTGCAGAAGACTAGCAATATTTGGAAGTGCTGCAAAACTGGAAGATTACAGCTTTTCCTAACTAGTTAAACTTTGTATAAAATTAGAGTGACTGTGAGAACATCTCTAAATAAGCATTTTTATCCCTGAGCCACACCAGTTAAAGACCAGTGCTTCCATTCCTTATTCCAGTGGTATTTATTCAGTAAGAAAACACTTGCACGCACACATACTTTCTTCATTAGCAGACATCTCTCCCCCCTGCGATCTACAAATCCAAACACCACATGTTGCAAGTATTTTGCACAGGAATGATCTGACTTCTAAGCAATTTGCTGCTATTGAGATTCTGCTTTTGAGCAGTTAATGCTCAAAACTGTGGCTGCTCTTACAGAACTCCTCCAGTGTTCATAATCTCATTGCTTGAGCCAGCTCAGTTTCACATTCAAATAGCTCTAAGCAAACGTTTCCAATCTCAGTTATCCTCCTCCCTTTTCCTATGCACCCTCCCTGCCCTCATATGCTTGTTTGTAAAAGGGGTAATTTTCTATGTATGCACAAGCAGCACTGCTTGTCTTCCTCTGCAGCAGTCTGGCAATACACAACTTTTTAAGCACTGTCTGGAATGTGTTAAGACTTCATTCTCTGCTTTGGGTTATGCCAAGAGAGAAACACTCAGTCTTCTTACTAAACTGTAAAATGTGGTATTTGTCAGGTCCTTTTAAATAAGTTGGCCATTTCTACCCTGGCTAAATAAGTAACTTTGGATATTTTTGGTCACTAATTGCAACTGTACTGTGGCTATGCTCTGCTTAGCATTACATCTGTATCCTTAAGAGGGAAGCAACAAGGTAAGCACTAGGCAGTAAACAAATCATGCATTCCTCCATGCAACAGAGATGTATAGCATCTCTACACAAAGTTTTAGGACTAGTACCAGTTAAACCCTGTGGTGTGTATACATTTAAGGAAGAGTGCTGACACTTAAATACCAAATTTAACCTCATCTTTTCACAAGTTTCCTGAATGCTTTTCTTCCAGTGGCAGTGTGCGCTCCTCAAAAATCTTCTGAAGCAACGATTTTATAAGAAGTGGAAGGGGTGATGAGCTGCTTTGACTTCTTCACTGCATTAAGAAAGCCTGGAAATTAGCAGTCATTTCCCTTCGACTTCATTTTGTCCATTGTTTTTTGTTGGTTTTTTTAGAGTTTCACAAACCTATGATGCTTTAACACATAGACAACTTTTTTTTAAATTTCAACCTTAAAAAACTTTGAAGATTAAAACTGAAATTACTGTCTAAATGAATGACTAATTAAAGATGCCTGGAAAATGCAGTGCTGTGTAAAAGAATCAGAATTAAACTCAAGGAGGTCAAAATACCTCCCATCAGACATTCAGTGCTGCCAGTAGGGAATATCCATAACCTATTTTGCATTTCTCCTTCACTGAGAATTGTTATACTGACATGATTTATCTCCTATTTGCTGTGAACAAAGCCTGCAAATGTTTGGTTATTGTAGCTCAGCTCATTCATAGTTAACTCAAAGCCACATCAGCTCACCCAGGTACAACGTAAGAGCCAGTCAAAATCATTTATAACTATTCTAGGAGGCTTCTGTGGATACACAGGGGTCTGTCTCTAAAATTACTATTTGTTTCATTTATTTTAGATAGAAAAAGTATCGAATAGACTACAAGTTGTTGCTTAATTGGGAAATTGAAGGCTTTGTGTGACATTTTCTTATGTTCAATCAAGAGAACTGGAGTTGTTTAGTCTGGAGATGAGGCTAAAGAGGAGACATTGCCCCCTACAACTACCTGAAAAGAGATTGTAGCAAGGTGGGTGTTGGTGTCACAAGCTGCAAGGGGTAAGACAAGAGGAAATGTCCTCAAGTTGTGCCAGGGGAGTTTTAGATTGGATATTAGGAAAAATTTCTTCACATAAAGGGTTGTCAGGCATTGGGACAGGCTGTCCAGGGAAGTGGTGGTGTCACCACCCCTGTAAATATTTTAAATACCCTGGAGGCATTAAAAAGACATGTAGAAGTGGTGCTTAGGGAGATGGTTTTGGGGTGGACTTGGCAGTGCACTAAGGTAACAGTTGGACTTGATGCTATTCCAACCTACATTATTCTATGATTCAGTCAAAATCAGTTCCCTTTTTGATTCTCTCAGCACAAAAATTTTGTATTATAGCAGTAAAATTTGGGAACATTAAACTACTGCCACAGTGGCTTTGACCAGAGTCCATCTAGCCCACTCCTTGTCTCCAACACTGGTCAGCACTGTCTGTTTCAATCAAATACACAAGACACACTATGGAAGCCAGTTCCAGGACAGTATTAGTCCCTAAACAAGTGCATACACTGATAGATCAAGCAAACTGTTGAAATCAAAAAGGCCCCTCAGACCCAACAAACCTCAGTGTACCTACAGATAAATTCCTCTCAAAAGTCCAAAACCTGTAATGTTAAACTCTTAGAACATTTATTTGATAGTCTGTGTAGATCTCAAAGTGTTATCTCCCAAACTCCTTTTGTGAAGTAGATAGAGCTTCCATAAGCCAAAAACATTTTTATGCAGGGCTGTGGCTTCCCATTAGCAGATATTGTCCATTTCTCTGCTACAAGTTTCTACATAGCAAGTACTAGATATCAGTCCAAGTTCATTAGATAATACCATGAGATAGCTGAGGTTTGTAACAAATTGCCTACCTCCAGCTTCCTCAAATCCATTGATTTACTGATCCTGTTAACACAGACAGTAGGAAGAGCAAAAATTAAACATAGTATATTCAAATATAAACATGTATATAGGCTTTTTCTTAACAAATGACTTTTTTATCCTAGCTGAAATTCATATACGTCAGCAGATGATTCAACATGTCAGCAGAAAATTGTTGGATTTTAGGTGTTCTGCTCAAGTAGCTAGCCAAACCCAAAACTGCTTTTCTGTAACATGGGCACAGCAAAGCCTGATTTTTGAGTAGTTGATATCTTTATGCTTCTCTCCTATAAAAATGCTGTCTTTCAATAGGGAACTGAGTACAGTGGTCAACAATACCAAGCCACTGCTTCTATATTCAGCAAGTCAATGGTCTACCTTACACAGAAAAGACAGAACATAAATGCACCCAGTCTGAAAGCTTACCTGTTTTTTACAACTGTATCACTTGATTTAATAAAGGATATTACCTCTCTATAAATGTTGCCTGGGCTCAAACCAACAGTGTGATTTAATCGTGTTTATCTGAATTCCTATGAATTACTATAATGTTCTTTGATGTAACAGATTTTTTAATCTCTAATTTCTGCATTTGTTTACTTATGTATATGGCATAGCTTTCAACATTACAAGTTTCATTGTTTCATCATGCTTTTGCATTTGTGAAAGTAGGAAAATGTGGCTGTTAAACCACAGAAGTTGTGAAAGGGAATCAAAGGCAGACTACTTCTCATTCTTGTATTTCTATAAACACGTACACACCCTAAGTTACACATACATGTACAAACACATATATAACCAAAGACATTTAAAACAAACTGTTCTTTTTAAATAGTTTTTGAAAAAACTAACACCACATAATGAGACAGGGAGGAATTAATTTTTAGCTCTGTGCAATAGATATGTTTTCAAAACAGTATCTATGCATATTAGTTGCAAACATGTCAGGCTGGGAAACTCATACACAGCAAGTACCAGCATGCCTCTTTGTCATCTAAGTGTTCTCCTTTCTACTAAAAATTTCTGCAAAGTAGCATCAGATGCTAGATGCTAGGCTAAATTACAAATCCCCTGAAGGTGATCGCATCAGATTTCCAGGATTTCTATTTCTTATATTTGTCAAGTAGTCCTAAGTTATAAAAAAATCTACATGCTGACCTTGACAAGAGGACAGATTTAAAAACACAACTCATTTCCCCATTATCTGTTACAACAAGAAGTTGCACCCAAACTGCACAAAAAGGAGGAATGTCAGTGCAGGAATGCAAAGCACTCCAAACCTGCAAGTAGACAGCTTGTTTTGTCAGCAAGGTGATGGATGGCTGTATCCTACACAGTTTTCAGGCAAAGAAGAAGTCATCAGAATCAGTTACTTCAAGATTTAAAGACATACTCCACTACTAGGACATGACTCAGGACAACTGCATGTCAGAACTAAACAAAAAAAGCAAGCTTTAAGCAATTTAGAATGATGGTTGGTGGTTACCCTTTTTTCTGGATCATTTTTATTTCCTCCAGGCAGTAAGAAACAATTACTTCGCTCTTCAAAACTGTTTTCTCAAAAGATAATTACACAATTTAGAAAGTACCTGATTCTAGATAAACCTTATTTCTCAGTTTAGAAGTACAGACTTTTAGCAGCTGTTTCCCAGAGTATCAAAAAGAGCCAATCAACCAACCCCCCAAAAAATACACTCCAATAACACTACACCAAGCTGCTACTACTACTGAATGATAGTTTCTGGTGTCACATATCTGCATCAGATGCCAACTTTCAGGTTGACTTGCCCATAACCATTTCTCATTCCACTACTAAAAAGCAGCCTCAACTAGTTCCTTCAATATTATTTTCTCCAGGCATTAGCAGCACTTTGTATACATTACCAAGTCATATCCAAACGAGGTCATTATGCAGATGAAAATGCCTACAGCATACATACATAGCAAATAACCACTACATAGTTTTGCAGTGCAACTGAGAAATGCCCATGTGATAATCAGCAGTCTCAGTCAATTATCTGAGTAACCAGCTATGTTTAGTTAAAAAGTCCAATAATAAAATGTGACAGATTTCAGATGCCAGCTTCCCTCTAAATGTCTTAAGATTGAAACCCTCTGGAAAAAGGGTCTAATTTATTAAATCTGCTGATCAACTCAACTGAACAGATTGGCATGGAATAAATGAGCAGAGCTATAGTAATAAAGCTTTCTTTGATCTGCCACAGTTTTGTCCAGTGCTGCTTTTCTCCCCTCCTTTGAAGTTATTATCTTAAAAATATGGCTAATAAAACCAAACATCATTCTTTTTATGACCTTGAAGAGTAAATACAACAGAATGTGACAACTTGTTTAACATTCCTAAAAGACTGGCTATTTCAGATATTGAAAACCTTCAAAACATGAATTCTCACATATACACCTTCTCTTCTGAAATGCATATATTATGTTTCATAATGAGTTATACATAAACTATCCAATTTCCTTATTCTTTACTCACTCTACTGTTCTTATTTAAATAACTGCTATCAGCACATCCTTTCTGTACTTGCATTCCCACAGCTAGTTGATGTAGCATATAAAGGCTGCCTGGCAACAGATGTGGTTCATAGTTCCCATATGCCATAGAGAATGCAGACATCCTACAAGCCTAATCTGAGGACCTAACAGCTCATCTAGAGTGGCTAAATCAAATGCCATATAATTCAAACATTTCAAAATATAAGTCAAAGTCAATTTTTCATACCTTAGCTTCTTAGAATTGACTTACGTTAAAAGGCTACTGCATAGGTAGACAGCTAGATAGATGTCAGTTTGAATGTGTGTTTTTATTAGGTTTTGGAAAGCAGCATAGGGAGTGCATATGAAAGAAACATGGGCATCACAAAGGCAATTCATATTTCAGTTGGTCATTATGAATATCAAGATGGTTTTAGATGCCACCAATTACAAAAAATTCAGTGAAAGTACTCCAGATTTACAGTGATTTAATAAATGTCATGTTCTGGCCTAATTAAAGTAAAAAGCACAAGTGCACAAAATTAGTACCTTATAATCTTCCTTCTGTTAAAGATATATAGAAAACCCATCTGCACCCTGTTTTATCAAATTTGGCAGAAATGGCTTAATGCAAGCTGCTACATAGCTGCTTTCACAAACATGTCAGGAAATTTGAAAACAGCTAAATGTATATATATATGTGTGCCCCAAATGTCAAAACTAAATTAAAACGCAAAAATTATGATTAGGAACTGTTTTTTTCATCATACAGTGTTGATTGTGAACACTGGTAGAAACAGAATAAAATTTATGTAAAACACAAAGATCACAGTACAAAGCATACAACATGAAATAATGTAAGTTATCTTCAGTCTCTTCATCTACACCTTAGCTAGAGTATTTCAGAATCACATTTATCTATTACTGTAGTCACTCATAGGCATAGTGTTACCAAACAGTATTTGTAAAGCTGTGAAAACAGGCACATTCAAAACCTCTTCAACTCAAACATGGCAGTTTTGAATGCCTGATTAGTTTCAGAAAATTGTTTTTAGACTAACTGAGGAATGGTTATGGGAGTTAATTACTGTTAGCTAACAAGAATTTTTAAACCAATAAAGTGCTGCAAAACTGGTACACGGAATGTCGCCCCAACCAGAATGCATTTTTTTTTAATACTTCATTTCTGGTGCCAAAACTTTAACAAGGCAGGCTTCTTTAATTCAGTGCAGGTCACAAGTTTAGTTTATTCAGCAAGAATAACACTATTAACAGCTACTGCTCTTTCATGTCAACACAGTTAACGCCCACACATTCCAGCTCTGGTTACTACAGGCCAGTTAAGGAAGATCGGAGCCGCTAAAGTCATCTCTGCTGGGATATTTTAAAACATAATTTATACTGTGCTTTAAAAACAATCTAAAAGGATCAATCTAACTTATGAATTTGTTGTAGACATATACAGAGAAAAAGATGGATGGATGAAAGCATATAAAAGCAAGTAAATCTGACTCTCTATTGATTTTTGAGAGGACAGTGTAGAGCACTTTGGTAAGGTCTTATATATCATAGCAAAGGACCATTATGGGTATGAAGGATGTTGGGATTTATCATGAAGCAATGCACTGCTGCATTCTTTCATTATATCCTTTTGTAAATAATCTTGTTTTCACTGCTGAGGGAGGTAGATCACTAAAAATTAAATAATCCTCAAAGCAAGTGTAAGAACAATCACAGGAAGACCCTCAAGCAACTGTAACTGGAGAGATCCGCTATCACTAAACCAAAAATTGCAGCATTTTAGTGCATACACATAGTAACTTTAGTATTAACAGGAGAAAGCTTGGATTTTAATAATGAACTTTTGAAAACCAAAATGAAAAAAAATCTTCAGATCAGAGAGGGATCTCCTTCTCCTTACTTTGTTCCAAATCATAGCAAATCCACATTTAATATTCCCCAAAGCTGGGGGGATTCTACTCGGCTAAATGCCTTCAAAGGTTATTAAAGAAATCACTCGGGTTTAGATAGCACTTGTGGCATGCTTCTCTTTGAGAAAGAAGGCTTTCCTCTTAAAGCATGTTTCAAATAACCAAAATGCAAACAATAATCACATGAAATTGAATTTCTGTAGTCTCTTGGGGCTTCTATTGTTACATAATTGTGGCAGGTTTGATCATAGTGTCTGAATTCCAAAATACTCAACTTCTTAAGTTTTCATATAAACAATTCATATGTCCACTACAATCATATATAACCCCCTTGTTATGTACATTTAAATAGTACATTTTTGCTATCCTACTAGCTATTTCTTTATGTGTTTTTCTCCATATAGCAGTAGGAACAATTCTGTTGTTAACTGGGGTTACATAGCAGGTAACATGGAAAATACATCTGCTTAGATAATAAAAAAACTGCCATTTGTTTTTAAAAGACAAAAATCACTAGCTGAGCTATACAGCTGTAACTGCCATCGTATATAATGGGGTCCCAACAGACTAGCAAGTCATTAGTTCACACCCAGGCAGATACAGCAAACTCTCCTCCTGTTAACATATCTCAAAGACAAACCTATTGGAAAAAAATAATTTACCTTCTTCGGTTTCATGCCACACAATTCCTTCCAAGTTCACGCTGGTCCCAGGCTCACAGGGTCCAAGGCATTCGGGTTCTGTTACTACTCCAACCTCGCAAGTATTTACACCCACTGAACGAGTCCGTACCAAAAGCTGCTCGACTGGTGCTGCAATATTGGATGAAGATGGGGAAAAGTAGGAAGGCAGAATCTGAGGTGTGATACTGCTGGAAATCGGAGGTGGAGGTGCAGGCACTGTAAACAGGGGATCAACCTGTAAACAACAGACAAACTTACTATAATAGTGCTGTGAGATTGAAAAAAAAAAAAAAAAATATATATATATATATATAAATTAAAAAAGAAAGAATAAAAGGAGCAGTTTGCTGATCTGAGAGTGCATTTGTGTATGCAGGGATTTGATTTATCATGGGTAATTCCAATCTTATGAGTTTGATTTTTTTGACATCAGCCCAAATGCTGCACATGAAAAATTAAGCACAAAAATACCTATCATGCCAAACAAGGCAAATTGCTAAGTTTCTACAACACTATTCCCTGTGGTCACAGATTGCTCACATGAAATAATAATAAATTTTGAAAACAAGGGTTAAGGCCATTTTTTCTTTAGTGCTGACAGAGACTGATTTGTGGATGCAAATTAATTTTGCAAACTGAGAAAATTATATTCTATTTAAAGAAAAACATCTATAAAGATAGTACAGAGATATAAATATAAATGCCACTTTTTCACATACATCATAGAAAAATTAGCACTTGGAACAATTCTAATGTCCATACGGCATCAAATATGATCTCGTCATCCAATAATTTAAAATACATTAAGAACATCCACCTAACAGTTTACAGACAACATTCACATCTTTCCACTTCAAGTAACAGGAGAGTATTTTTACTAGAATATATCTAGACCATCTTATTTCTCATGGTTTCCAATATGAGTATTTGGAATAAATCAACTTGCCAGACAACCAGTCAGTACACAGACAATTCACACAGAGACAGTATCTACAAATGAACTTTTACATGTGACTTCAAATATACCCACGAGCAGATTTTCTGTATACAGATTAGGCCTGAGGGTTGTAAGAATTTTAGTGGCCATAAGTATGTCACATAGATGATACCTAAGTGAGGATATGAGTGTGCCCACTCAAAGAGCTAAACCACCTAAAATTCATGTTTATTTGGCCCGCTGCACCATGTATATGACACCAAGAAATAATTCTTCAATTCAATGGTTTTTAAAAAAGGACTACTTTTGAAGAGCTGATCAAACATCTTTATGATGTTTTTAATTTTGGATCCTGTAAGAACACTCAACAGAAAAAACATGATCTACTGTACATTGCCATTTAGGCTTCATTCAAATGTATCTTATGTAGATCAAAGTTAATTTTTCTTTCCTTTGAAGGCAAGTTGGCAAATGGGTATACAAATACAAGAAAGGATGGAGGAGTATTATCCTTGTATTATGTGTCCTTTGCTTCTCGTATCATCAAAGTTGGACACTTTTCATAACAATAAAATAGAAATCTAAAAATAATAAAAAAAACTCTTTTAAAATTGTAAGAAGTGGCTTTTGTAACAATTTTGCTTTGAGCATCATTCATACATACATACATGAGAGCATTTTAAATCATGCATGCAAGCCTTATGTGTCACAAATATTAAATAAAAATGTTTTGTATCATCTTTGTATGAGCAGCTCAGATTCTCATCTCAATTACATTAGAACTAGAGAGGAGAGCCTATCATGACATTTTTCTCCAACCTCTCTCTTTTTGGGGGAAAGTTCTTTTTATTTATGACTACATTAACTTTCAGCCTTCAGATCAGAGATAAAGAAATGGGAGCTTTTTATTTAAAAAAAAACAAAACAAACAAGGCAAAATGAAGCAAACAGGAGTATAAACCTGTTTATACAGGGAAAATTCTACTGAATAAACTGCAGAGTTAAAACATGGGAAAGAATGCTTTGCAGAGCAGACTTACACACAGCACATCAAGTATCAACAGATCCCCGACAGCAGCTGTTACTTACATTACTTTCTATATCTAATAGTCTAATATGAAGCATAACATAAAGCCATAGACATGTATGCCTAGTATGGGGTGACACTGATTCTATGCTACAGAGATTCTGGCTGTCTGATGCCAAGTGGAGGCAGAGTTGGATGGCACAGAGTTCTACTCCCTGGCGCTGGCTACATAATGAGGCTCTGTCAATGAAATGGGGTCAGTGTGTACCCCAGGCATAATTTAGAGGGGTTCCTAATGTTCTTGATGGTTCAAGACAGAAGAGAGCCAGGACCAATAACTAGCAGGTAAATGGAGCCCAGCGCTTAAGAAAAAACTAAGCCACATCTCTCTATAAAAGCAAGAAATGTTGATGAATGACCTGGTTGATAGTTTACATGGTTTTCTGTAAAGCTATGCAAAACCTCCTGCTATCTTCATTCAACAACATTCTTCGACAAAACACACTTACCACAAAGCCAGAGAAAGCACATAGTGTTTGCTGTTATCATTTTAAACTAGACAATGTTTTGAATTAATGTAGACTAAATTCGTATATGTGTCTTCTATTTTCCAAGCATTACAAACAGTGAGGGCAGAGTTAAAGAAAGCACAGATCTGGCAGTGTAACCAGGAAGGTCTCTGTAACAAATATTTGTACTCAGTTCTGGTTTATTTAGACCTGATAATAAAGAAACAGACAACACAAGGCCAAAAAGTGGCTACTGTAATACAAGGGGCTGTTGCCCTGTGAATTATAACACTAAGTCTTTGGTAAAGAATGAAGTGGACATTTTCTGTCCCTGGGGTTTCATGTTAATATGACCTTACTCACAAGAAAAAATATGCTGAGCTTAAATATTGCTCCAGTTTGCTGTGTTCTAAAATTATCCCATCTTGTCTGATAATCATAAGGTCAGCACAGTGAAGTGGTGGTTCTCAGCAATCATTGTGGTGCCAGAATTGTTTTCATTAATTCTCCAAAGGGCAGCGATGAAAGCTATTACAGGCAAAGAGAGAGGCAGGAAGGCTGCCATCTCCAGTGGAAAAAAGGCACATAAGACTAACATCTGGTGGTGGCAGTCTGTCAGACTGAGGAAAGTTAATGTCAAGAACAGATGCTCTGCAGTTTCTCACTGTTATTTTTGCATGATTATTCCCAGGTGTTGGTGTATACTGAGCAGTAGCCTTGCTGTTTATCACACAAGAGATTCCAATATGAGAATGAAAATCTAATCTGAGGAAGGTTATTTACATAAATGCCCTCTTTGTATACATAATCAAAGGACTCCAAAAAAGAGAGAAACATTCAAGCAATGTTTTCTTCATTCACCTAAATCCAAGAGCCTTTGAGAGCTGATTAGTGACAAAGTCTACAAAACTGGAGTGTTACTTATTGCAGTTTTCCACTGCCAAGTGACTGTATCAGAGTGCTAGGCTCTTCTTAGTAGGAGTCTCACAGAACATTAAGAATGTCTGCCAAGCAATGTAGAGTCAGTGCTCCATGGAGTGTTCCTCTATCTGAACATGCCAAAAAAAAAAAAAAAAAAAAAAAATTTTGGTGGCTGTACAACATCAATCAGTATGAGGAGAAAGGTATGGGAGATAGGAAATACCCTACTAGAAATAGGCATGATTTTCTAATAAGCAGGGTTCTCCTTCTGTTACTCAGTCACTTCACATGCTGGAATTAAGGTCTGCTTATCAAAACTCATCTCCCTGATGTAGCATAAGCATCTAAAATTGTATCTGAAAATTACCATTTGGTGTCCTTTTTGCACAATTTCCTCATAACCAGGACAGATTCCAGTGGGTAATGCTGAGCTCAAAGAATAACATACACAGATTCAAGGGGACTTCCCAGATCTGAGAATGGACAACATCAGGCTATTGCAGTCAGCCATATCGTATTCATATTTCCGCAGGAATGGGAGAATTTTAAGTCTTTATGGGACAAAGTCTTTCATGTGCTCCCATGGAAAATTCACCTGTATGAAAGAAGAGCAAGATACCAGGAACACCTGTGGCCCTGCTTGAGATGGTACTGATCTGATAAGTGGGTAAGATCTGATAAGTGGGTAAGACTAACCCACTGTAAGTGGGTTTAGACTAATATTCAACATAAAATCACTTTTCAGAGATTTAAATGCGTAACTTCTTATAATATTACCAAGTGAAAGTATTCTGCTATCAATGTATTTCATTCATTTCAACTTAAAAAATTTTCACAGGGTGTGTATCTTAAGTGTGAAATGTTTCTGTCATAAATCACAAAATGCAAACTAGAAAATAGCTGCCATGCAGCGAGGCCACCAATGTGACACATCCAAGTGTGCTGTTGCAGGTGTTAACTAGGAATGTATGCACAGTTCAACCACATTAGTTAAGGTACATCTTTGAAGATATATCTCAAAGATTACATTGTCTACAGACCTAAGAGCAAATGAGGTCACACTGTACAGCAGTGTCACCCATGAGGTGATTTTGAAATGTACACACTAAAAAGCCATTTAATCCATCTACCAATATACAACTGTTTTTCTCCAGAGAAGCAGGTTTACAGCTCAGGATAAGCCCTTTCAGGAAAGCATTGCTTCTTAAATAGAAAAAAATAAATCTACTTTGAGCATTCCCAGTGGTAATGTCTGCACTGGTACAAAGAATGTGGAAAAAAGATCCAAATGCTATTATAGATTATACCTAAAAAAAAAATTCTGACCCTTTACAAAACGAAGACTTCCTTTAAAAAGACACCAACATAAAGACAGAAAGGGGAATGTCCAACCTTAAAATGACGTTGCCAAGTTCTTTTGAGTTATGATTTAATACTTCATAGAAACACTATGTCTGAAATTAAAAACAGGGATTCCGCCCTATATGGAAGTTTTCATAGAATTATAGAATCACTGAATGGCAAGGGTTGGAACTGACCTATAGACATCAGCTAGTCCAAAGCCCCTGCAAAAGCAGAATCACCTAGAGTAGATGATGTGGGAACGCATCCAGACAGGTTCTGAATGTCTTCAGAGACCAAGTCCCCGCAGCCTCTCTGGGCAGCCTTGTTCCAGTGCTCTGTTGCTCTCAGAATAAATAATTTTTTCCTTAAGTTTTGGGTGAACTGGTGTTCAAGTTTTTTACTCTTGCTTCTTCTCTGCTCACTGGACACGACAGAGAAGAGGCTGGTCCCATCCTCCTGATATCGACCGTTTAGATATTTATAAGGATTGATGAGATTCCCCCCTCAGTCTCCTCTTTTCCAGGCTAAAAAGATTCAGTTCTCTCAGCCTTCTTTCATATGGTAGATGCTCCAGTCCCCTAATTATCCTAGCAGCTCTGCACTGGACTTCCTTTAGTACTTCCTTGTCCTTCATGAACTGGACAGCCCAGAATGGAATGCAGTATTCCAGATGTGGCAAAGCAAAGGGAGGCAATAACTTGACTCACTGGCCACAGTCTTCCGAATGCACCCCAGAATGCCTTCTTGGCCACCAGGTCAGATGGCTGGCTCATGGTGAGCCTCTTTTCCATCAGGACTCCCAGGTCTTTTTCCCCAGAGCTGCTCTCCAGCAGGTCTGCCCATAACCCATACTGATACATGGGGCTATTCTTCCCCATATATGGTGCTTGTTGAATTTCATTACACTTCTCCCCACCAAACTCTCCCTTGTTCAGGTCACACTGAATGGCAGCATGGCCTTCCAGTGTGTCAGCTATTACTCCCAGTTTTGTGACATAAAAGTTTTACTTTCTCCAAATTGCTTTGTGGAAGGGAGATTACATTCTTCTATATAACATATGCTTGCCCCTACCTTAGTTTCTAAAGCAACAGTGACCCAAGAAGACCTCATGCTAGTCTCATTCACACCATCATAAATCAGAAGTAATTCTAATTAAATCAGTGAAGCAACTTCGAAAGAAAACAGGTGTGGGAGAATGCATCATGGGAAAACTGTGTGTCTGGGAGTGTGTCAGCATTTCTACTCATCTCTGATTCTGAACCTCCTTGTGCTACAAACCTTGACCCACAAGAACTTACACATTTAAAACCTAAACATATTTCTTCATATTCTGCCATGTAAGATAAATTACCCTTATGAAGAATTTCCATTTAATAGGAAAAATCTCAATTTAATTTCAATTCAGTACTTCTTGCATCTAAATTCACATGAGGCTGCTCAGAAGCATTTTGACACCTAATGGTTTGTTTTCTTAAATGAAGTAGTATTAATTTTGAGATGAGAAGGATTTAATTATACCTTTGAAAAGGCAGTCATTACCTAAAGGTATTTTATTTATTAAAATCCATGTTTATTATCTAATAAAGGCAATTTTGGCAAACAAATGTTCTGTATCAAATTGCTGGAAGAAAAGGTCAGTGCCATGAAGGATATGCTAGAAAATAAGAAATACTCCAAGACATGGATGTAGGAAAGAATTTTGACAGGACAGGCTATCTAGTCCAAACCCCACATATATAGGAAAAAAACCAAACCCACAGATACAGGAAAAAAAAACCAAACCACAGATACAGGAAAGTCAAAGGTACTAAGGAAGTTATTTATTTTGATCAACTACTTAATTCAGAGTCACAAGACCTTGAACATAAAAGGACAAAAGAGATTCAAAATGCCTAAATTTCATCCAAATTTTTAACTTAAGAATCTATGCTCAAGAATTCTAATTTAAAAATACACCTATGCTTTACAAATATTGTAGTATTGACAATAAACCTGACATGTAATTGTTTTTAAATGAATAACACTAGTAGAAACTACTTGAAGTTTCCAAATATTTCCTACTCTTCACATAAACTTACCCACTCCAATTAATTGAGCTGTTGGAGAGAATGAAAAAAAAAAAGGAAAGGAAGAAGACATACTAGCAGAAAGTGATAGGTTTTTTCCCCAGTAAAACAGTGAAACACACGTAGAATAACTGCAATATTCTGAATATTTGTTATTGAGGAAAAAAAATCACTTAAAATTCCTACTGTGCTACTAATCTTTTACTACAAGAGACAACAAAAAAATTCACCCTTGTATTCAAGATCATCTGTGGCACTCCCATCAGCTACTGAACCAGCACACACAGTTGCAAACTCACAGTTCTTTGTCAGTTACATATTTTTTCTATATGAAGACTCGCAGGCCTTGTCAGACATTATGTGACATCTACAGCACCTCTATGGAAACAATAATGTTAATAATTTTTAGGACAGCATTAGTATACAATGAAGAACATGGTGAAAATACAAAGTTGGCAAAGTAAATTCCTTGTCCTGTCCTGTGTCTTCTATTCTAGATCAGATGCTTGGGATTTCCCAAAGCCATTCACCCATTTTACTGTGGGAAAGATTAGCATTTGACAGCTGCCAGAAATATCCTTCTGCCAAGGGCTGCATCTGTGAAAAGCTGTATGTCAACTCTAATTTTTGGCAGAGTTCTGGGAGGATGCCCAGATTACCACCTGTAAATTTCCAGTAAGGACATTTCTCCTCTTTCAGCCCAAGAAAATCGTATTCATTGAGGTAATTTTGTCCACAGGTCCATAGAACATTTTTCTCTATTGAAACTTAATTTCTCCTGGTCAGCTTTTCCATCTGCACTTTAAGCTTTAATAGAGAATAAACAAGGACTGAAATTTATTCAAGGTATCTATCCAATCTAGAGAGATACACTGTATTCTGCAGTCAAGCAAGTGAATTTTTCTGAAGAGTCTAGAAAGGAATTTCTGTCAACTGGTCAGATTTAGACAGAACATGCATAAAATGCTCCCCAGTGTCACTGGTGTCACACGACTGAATATAGTAAAAATTAAGGCATTATATTCGTGTGATGGTAAGGGTTAGGTACTGTGTTATCAAGATCTGTGATTTTAAGATGACAGTCATCTCTTTTTCTTCCCACATTTCTGCTACGCTCAACCTTACAGGATTCTGAGACTGAAATAAGGCAAGTTATTTGTTCATGGAAAACCCACAGCATTTCTGTTAAATGGTTTCCTGAAGTTACCAATGCTTATTTGTAACAGTGGTTAAACTCTGACCCATGAGACCCATGAAGCTACATAGCTTCCTCTATGACATATCAAGACATCAAGACATCAGCAAGATTTTCCTGCTCCTAACTGTATATAGGAAATAATGGATAATTTCATTGCACCATGAAAAAATGCATTTAACTGTTACATTTCAAGTTTTCTTTCTCAATGTCCAACCAAATTCTGCCACAAAGCTATAACCCTGCAGCAGAAGTCCTCCATTACCAAAAAATGTTTTCAGTTAGTCAATGATGTGACAGCTGTCTGGTGGAATAGCTGCCTTATCACCCTGCAGGGACAGAGAGAATCAATATAACTTTGTGAGTTTTTCTAGGAATCCACAACATATATGCTAGTGGCAAACAAAACTCAGAAGAAGAAAGGATTATTTGCACCTCTTCAGCTTTCTGTGTATTAATGGCCTATCCAGTAGGATTTGTTGCCTTTTACCCATTTGCCAGCTATTCTACCTTGTAAGTGCAAATTTGTGTACATTATGATTCAGGCTTTGCTTCCTCAGCTCAATAGTTTTTTCTTGAGAACAATCAACTAGACTATTAATTTATCTTCAAAATTCTTGCCAGCACCAGAATCCTCAGAAACAGAACTGAGCTCCCTTGATGGTCTATATGTAGAAAAACTTTTAGTTGCCTAACTAGATTCTTATGGATTAGCATGTTCTAAAAATTCATCATTTGACTTCATGGCCCTATATTTATCAGTGTCTACAGATACCTACATTTTTTATTTATCCAACCCTTAGGCCTCTTAGGCAAGACAGGTGGATCTTTGGTTGATTCTTTTATTATGGTCATAGGTCTCCTACTTGGGCTTTTCAGAAGGGTGTGGGATCCCGTATTAGTTTTTCTTTGTATTTCTTAGACCAACTTAATAACATTAGCTACAAATTGTATGATACTGTGTCCAAATTTTGTATCAAGAACAAGACAGTATTACTACTTTTAACAATGGGACATACACATTCATTAGAAAGTCACTAAAGGTAACACTTCTAAAATGACCTTTCAGCTTTGCTTTTCACTGGATAGTTCAACTGAAAAAACAGTTGAAGCATTATTATATGGTCATCCCTGCAAGTTCCTGTTGTTGAGGGAATAAGTTATTAATAAAAACAAAATTTTTATTCTCAAGCACAGTTTGAGGTATTTACAGCAACTGGTATCTACAGTAGTTCCACTGAAGCACAAATATGGGCAGAATTTGGACTGTAATGTTTTTGTTTTACCAGAGAGAAAAATAATTAGCATTTCAAATAACTTCTTAAGAGCTCTAAAAAAATTCTAAAACCAATACATGTACAGTGAAGATTTTTTAAGAGGAAACTAATCCTTGTGAGGAAGAAACCACTAGTACCTATTCCTTCCAGTTCTTTTTTCCTTCTTTCTAAAATGAACATTGTACTGACACAAAGTGTCTGGTAATCCTATACAATGACACTGAAGTATTAAGCTTTCAATATCAAGGAAAACAGAAGAACTGGAGTCAGCAGGAAATACCTTTCCAAATTTAGTTACCTACTTTCCTCAGCTCTGAGGCAATTCAGTTTGGCAGAGAGAAGAAACCTAGGTTTCCTTTTCAATCTCTTTCATGAGAACATCTACACTATACTATCAGCACCAAATCATCCAATTACTACTGAACAGAGAGGGAAATCTTGTCCTTTTTGCGGCTCAGGAGCAGGCTGCTTTGAGATCTCTGTTCTCATGTCCCTGTCTGAAAGACATTCTCAGTACCTTGGGATCCTCATTAGCATGCTCTTCAAGCACCCACACACAGACAAAAATTTACATTTGCAGAGCTTCAGTAAGGGTATATAATTCCGGTTTTGCTGAGAAATTATCAAGCCATGAAAGGGACCTGATTTCACCCAGAAAATCCCATAAACCATTGTTGAAACACCTTGTGTTTCAGTACATCAATCTAACGTTTAACTTCCTCCTTTTTCATGCTGTCTGATAGGCTATTTTTATAGTGTAAAAATGTGATGAACACCTGCTTCTACTGAAGTTTCCTTTCTGTTCAAACAAAGCAAATGGAATCAGCAGTCCCAATATTACACTCTTCATGTGTTATATTCTGCAGTCACTTGCACTTTGTTGTCTGCTCTGCCCTAATTGTACATAACTGTTCTATTCTACCCACTGCATGACGAGCTTGTAAAAAACACACACCGAAAAAAAATTTTCACACTTACTAGAAATTAAAATATTTTTGCTCAACTGAAATGAAAAATAAACCTAATCAAAGCTGTCATGAAATCACAGAATTATTCTGGCAGTTCCATCAAACTACATAGACATGTAGAGATCCTTTGTAGAAATGAAGCTGCAGTTGATTATCAAGTGTGATTTATAGGCAACACTGATTTATCTGGGAGATAACACTGCTGTCTAGTCATTAGTAATCAGACAACAGCCATGTGAACACATCAATTATGGGCCACTGCCAAAAGCCCTTGAGATCCCAGAGATTAACAGCCAATCCTCTGTTGTACAAGCTCACATTAAAAGGAATATTAATAAGAGGAGGGGCAATGTGAAAGCTTGTCAGAGTAATTCATGCACTAAAACACAGCATTCTTCCCATTGCTCTGCCTTGAACTGGTCCATGAAAAAAGCTGGCATCAGCTACAAAGCACGAAGCTGCCAATTTCTCAGAAAATGTTTTCCATTAACATACTGGGAAGTTGTGAGACTGCGAAAGCTCTGTGTTGTGTATAAAGGCAAAAACTTTTATACATTACTTTCCTGAACACATCAACTATACAACCTCAATCATTATTCAGGTATTTGGAGGGAACAGTTATTCCGCTGTTTAAATGTAAACATGTCCTATTGAGATATATCTCAAACTTGTTGCTGGCATTTCAAATGCAGCAATACTAACTGGATAGTCTTTAAGGTTGCTCCAGTCATCAATTACCCTGTCTGGACTCTAGTCAAGGGTCTAAAAACAGGGAGATGTCTTCAAGAATGACTGCAAACAACTTGCCTTCAATTCTATTTTAAATCAAGATGTGCAGTCTGGAAAAGAAAATTTAGTTTACATGAACTTTCCAGAACTCTCTCTATCTAGGCTAAGGTACTGCCAACAATTAGTCTCTGAGCAGAGAAGGCAAGGAGCAGGAACCTTTTAGACTTGTCTCTGCTTCCCCAGACTGAGTAGTGTGAAAATTACACCTTTAGGCACAACTCCAGAATACATACTCTTCTTCAGATCAGACAGTTCTTAAAGTTTCCACTTTGGTGTGGTCTCCCAGATACTTATTCTCTTGTTTTCACCTGGAATATTACGTGTAGATACTGGAGGATGGCACACTGTTAGTCAATTGCATCCAGGGTAAGAGGGTCAAAACCACACATGGAAGGACACACAGGCAAGAAGTGCTTCAAGCAGCAGACTCACACTGTAGAAGTGCCCCTTTAGTAAAGAGCTAGAGCAATGATATGTCAGTTGCAGATTGTTTGCTTGTATAACCATGGCAATATTAGCTTTCACAGTTCCAATGCTTCAGGGACACCTGTAATGGCAATTTTAACTACAAATACAGCCTTCTATCAGCCCTTCTGTTCCTACAGCTGAACAGGGGGACAACTCATACCTGGCCAAAAAACACCCCACAATTTGTCTCACACTTCTGGTGGGATTGATCTTGACATGGCAGACATCCAGCATCCATGGGCAAGTGTGACTGTGACAGCTCAGTTTGAAATGGGTTTCTGCAGAGCTGAAACTACAGGCTAAGTGTATGCTTTGCACCAAAGGGTCCAGACAACTCTCACACAAGCATTCTGCCAGCACAGCCACAGAGATGGCAACTGCTGGCAAAGACACACAACATCTTAAACTTGTGCTGATGCTTGACAGCTCAGTACTGTGTGTGAGAGTCCTTTGCTTACTCAGCTTTGCACTTCATTTTCCCATAGCAAAACCAATACCTGGAACACACCAGGTCTTTAGAGATCTACCACTTGGCAGCTTAACAGCTGACATGACTTTAGAAATACTTTTCATCTTATGCTAGACATATTTTAGGAGACATAATCTGTTCTAAAACAACCGTTTCTCTCTGATAGATACCAAAAAAGGCTATGTTCCTCTTACATGTCTAAAAAGAGCCACCCTAAAACATCCTGAGTTTTTAATTTCAGTGTATTCTCTCCTCCTGTCATTCTATGAGAACTTGTGATTTTGCAATTCAATTGCTAAAAAGCTAACCTGGAAAAATATTTATCTGGCAGATGTTATCCAAAGCAGTAACTTCATAAGCATGTCATAAAACAGGAAAGTGATACAGCCATTCTGCAGATGATGAGAACATTTGTTGCTGAGAAGGGAGAAGGAGAGAGAGAGAGAGAGAGAGAGAGAAGATAAAAACCAACCAACCAAACAGAATTTTGGATTGAAAAGATGTTAAAGTTATTGTGAGGCCATGTTTTTGTTCATCTGGCTGGGACAGGAAATTTGTCTTCCAAATGTTCTCTAGCATTGTTTTCATTGTACTTTATGCGCCAAGTGACATGAGTTAAGTTTGACAGAAGTAGCCTCCCAGAATCTAGCAAATTAAACAGGAAGTGTGTTTATCTATTTTCAGACTGTACACAAAACAGGGTCAAGTTCTCTAAATTTCCAATTCAAGACATCATTTTCAGAAAGATTGTGCAGTGTATACAAAAAAAACTGGGACTTTTCAGATGTCTCATACCAGGCAATTAAGAGATCTCGTAAATTATACCTGAAAATTTTTATTTAAGAACATAATCAACTAACACAGTGTCTGGATCAATGGGATCCTATTAGAAAAGTGGAGAATTCATCTGACTCCAATGACTCTTAAGACTGGCTGTTACTGTGCCTCCTAATTCATTACTAATAAATGCAGGATAAAACAATGAGTGAAAATAAACTATTCCATAAAAGAATAGGGCTGGAATTAAATTAAATAGCCCATATTTGGTGGCAATTCTGTACAAATGCTCCACAGGTTCCAAATGGCACAGTTCTAAAGGAAGTGTCAAAATCTTACAGTTATGAATGCAGTAAAACAGGGAATGCATTAGAATACAGTAACTGGATGACAGGCATAATACAGAGGTCCTGATGATGCACAGCAGCAGCATCTTTATTCCAAGCAACAACAGTTACTTTTCAATTTAGTATTAGAAAGGTTTTCAGCACAAAGCATGTAAGGGTCTAAACACTTACTTGCTTTAAGACAGTGTTAATGACTTAACTAATCACACAATTTTATAGTTCTGCAATGTACTGTGCTGTAAAAATTACACCAGTGTTTACTATACCTCTGCTACTTTTCCTTTCCTTCTTATTGAATTGACTCTAAAATGGGTTAAAGTGGATACTGTACTACAATAAAACAAAAAGAGAACTGGCTGACAGCAGTTCTCAAGTAATTTAGTTCAAAGCCTATACGCAAACACAGTAGTTCAAAATACTAGTCTCACTTTCTGAAATTAATAGCATACTTATTTCTCAATTTTGAGGCAGTACTCCATCTGAAAATGTAGGAAATGGAACAAGTGCATTACAGGGACACTGGCAGATTGAAAATGAAGCTACCTGGCTTGCATTAACACTAGCATTTTAAGTAACTGTAAAAGATAGAAGGAAATACAAACAACAAGAAAATTTTGACTTCCGGAATTTCACTCCTTTTGGACACTAAAACCAACTTAGTCAGTTGTCCCTTCTCTATCTGAAATACAAAATCAGTTTGTATTCTGGCAAAATTACATGTTTTTTCAAAGTCCCTTTGATGTCAACAATGTTTACGTGACAGGCCCTGATACTGTACTGTTAAAACTGCATTGAGAACAAAGCTTCCTTTGTCACTGGCGAATCAATATGACTAATGGCCAAGAGAAAAAGACTGGATCAAAGATACCTGAAGTTGCACTGCTTTTGTGTTGAAGATAGAGAAAGTAGAAAAGGCACATAGAGAGGCACAAAAACATTGTAAAAACATATGGAGACATCAGAGATACAGTTGGCGAATCACTGAATAGAAGCAGAGAACTTCATATACATCCTTACCTTTGAGCACAGTTTTTCTATAGAGAAAAAATGGCAAGAATTATCAAATAAACACAAGGTTCTTTGATCTCAATAGGCATGAGACCAAAATTCTTAGTTCTTATACAGCAAGGAAATATATTGGGTTAGGTTGGGTATCTACTGAAAACTGACCACTTCCTTTCAATACTGTTTAAAATTAAACAAGAAGTGCCATGTGTTTTATTATAATTAGCGTGACAGAACTTCAATTCTGACTATTTGTTTACTGCTCCTTAGAAAGAAAATGGTATCTGTTGAACAATATGCCTCAAACAAGTGAATATTATGTCACATTCCCAAATCATGCTGAAGAGACCTAAGATAATGTAGGAATGGTTGCAGTCAGTCCTTATGGCAGAGCACAGCTAATCTGCACGCCAGAATGCAAACTTACTTTGTGGTTCTAGGAATATGAGATCACAGATGTATTTCTTTTAGTCTGAATTTAGGCCACTTGAGGTCTGAAAAAGCCACTTATAACAGACCTACTCTGTACAGAAATATATTGGCACTTTTCAGTAACTCTGTGATCTTGCCATATCAATTTCACTAACTATAAGGGGTAGCTCCCTTCCCCTTCCTTCCCTCTGGTTATTGTGAAGCTTACAGCAAAACTGTGTACTATATTTAATTAGAACTTAGAACCCAGAACTGATGCCAGATTTTCAAAATAGCTCACAAATCAAAAGAAGAGGCCAGATGTTCAAAAGAACAAAGCACACTGGGTGTATGGGTTTCCCTCAGATTTTCATAATGGCAAAAGTAGGTGCTAGACTGCCCAAAAATCTTACCATAGTTGAAGGTGTTAACCACATTAAAAATTCACCCTTTAGAAATTAACTTGCAATGCCTGTAAGTGCTTTGAGATCTTCAGAGGAAGAGCGGAATAACTATGTATTGAAATATTTAAACCTAATTCTTCTTTTCATTCACATAAAATGAATCTAGAATTGGTCTTCCATCTGTTTGGGGGCAAGGAAGAGACTGTTTCTTGGCTTGCTTTTTCCGTAGCATCACACAGAAAGCTTTCTGCTTTTTTTGCATGTGTTTGCTCTAAGCAAAATGAAGAAAGACGACTAAAACTGGAGTAGGATAGGATGCCAGTGAATAACTGACAAATTAAGCTATGCTTCCTTCTCCCCCACACAAGCCTTCAGTTTAGTCCAATACATCACACAAGCACAAGGGAGGAGGATGTATTAGCTTTTTCTGCTACACTCACATTTGCATGAAAAGGAGCAGTCAAATGAAAATTAAGCACTTAAACAGCTTTTTTAAAAAAAGAACTGTTTCAGAATACTGTACTTCAATAAAACATTCATTGTTATTCAGTGCTTGGCAAATGACATTGCCATCACATACTAGTAAAAGAAACATGAGGAATAAATGCTATCTGAAAAAGAGGCTTGTACTTACGCAGCGCTAATGACCATCCAAAAGAGCAATTCTGCATGGTTACATCCTCTTTGAGATTCACAGCTGCAGCCTCACAAGAGCATCCATACATCATAATCTGCAGCCATTTTAGGCTACCCTTGTGCTTTCGAGAGCAATATGGGCAGTAAGGAACTGCTTATCTGTAAAGTTACCATCGGAACCAAGTTTATTCAGCGGTGGTGACTGAGGAGGAAGAAATATCCAAAGTTTAATACTTACAGCACCTTTGGTTGACTGTAACAGCATCGACAGAGGGAGAAGTGACCTCCACACTTAGTTTTCATTAGAGAAAAAATATCCTCGTTATTACATTTTGATTTCTAATTCACTGTAATGGTGGCAAGGAGTAGCAAACAAGACAAACTTTTAAAAGGTCAAATAACTGTATTTTGAGATTGTAACACTCATGTTTTAATTAACATGAGGAATATGCTTATTGAACAACATGCTGACCCTATAAACAGCACTAATTAGCTGGTATACAGAAACTTTTCAAAACATTAACATCTTAGGAACAAACACTATTTCACTGTACTTTGAAACTGCTTGACAATCAAAGGCAACGTTAATATCCATTAAATTAGTCACAGATTTTGTGGGCAAACCAAAGATAGCCTCCACTTTCTCGATGCACAGATTTACAGCTGCACCTACCACAACAAAACAGTTTCTCCATGATGCACACTTCTCCAAGCTCAGTTATATGGAAGCACAGTGCGTATCTGTGGCTTATTTATACAACTCTTTGGATCTGTTATTAGGTTTAACAAAGTAAAACTGTCTGGAAACTCTTCTGTCATTCCTCTGCTTGCCTACTCATACGTTAAAAATCTTTGTCTCTTTCTACAACTCCAAGCTCAATTCTCAGGCCAAGTCTTTCAAACTGCCCCTCCACAGCCCTATAAAAGGCATCCATTCACCATCACAATAACTCAAATAATATCTGAATGTACAGATTTGGAAGCAGATTTTCTAGAAGACAAAAATGGGGCTGGTGCCAGTTTAAGCCATCTAGAGGTCATCCAGAGGTTAACTGTAGGCAGGAAAGATGGTGCTTTGCTTTCAGCCCTCAGGACTGTAATAGCCAATACCCAGCTCTTGCGCCTTTCAGGCTTTTCTTGCTGAAACTAAAGCAGCTTGACATCAAGTTACTACAAACATGCATTTATATGAAAATGCTGGCATACTGATGAAAAATTAAACCTTTGGTAATTAGTTGCTGCCATATGTAGGTTTCTCTGCATCATGAAACAAATAGGAATGAGTTAATCCAAATTAATTTATTTATATTGCTTATTGGGAAGCTACATTTCAGCGTCACCCATAGCACTTGTAATATCTGGCTAGGGACACAAACAGATGACGAAGCCAAGATTTGTGAATCACTGTGTCACAACCTCAAATGGGCAACACAAAGACCCAATGAATTGACTCTCCTTCCTTCACAGAAGACTTACCCTCTCTTGCTTCACCTTCCTTTCCAAAGAAGATATTTCTTCATCATGAGACAGCTGTAGAAAGCTAGCATGATGCGCATTAAATGTACATCAGCACCTCGCTCCCTAAACAGCACAGATTTATACATAAGCACACAATATATCAAGTTGTAACCCTTGGATGAGGAATCATATGGTTACCTGTTTCCATAAGCTACCATTAACCATTTTACCAGGTGCACAGGGCCATCAATGCACCAGTGAAAGACTCTCTAATGACTGTTTGGCACTCAACAGTGCCATAAAGATAAGGTTGTTCCTATCTTGCAGCAGCTGTAAAAACATGCATTCCGGACTCTGGGTGCCAGTGCAGAAACAGGAAAAAAACAAAAACAACAAGCAAAAAACCCCAACACATTACAAAACAAAAAACAAAACAAACAAAAAACAAACAAAAACCCCAAACCCACACACACAAAACAAGCATAAAGTAATAAAAACCAAAAAAGGCAAAAACCCCAATCAAAAAAACAAAAACACAAACAAAAAAACAAACTTCATGACCAAAAGACAGATATTGCTCATTCCCCTTCTCCCACAACAGCTTTCTGTGAAGAAGTAAGCATGAATTTTCAGCTTATAAAAGATATCTTCATCCTTATGCAGTGACTCAGTTCTGGCTCCTATCATGCCTAAAGACGCTGCCCTTCTTGCAGTCAGTGACATTCTTCCTAGCAACATCCAAAGCACCAGGCTACTAGATAGCCAGATGAGGTTTCAAATGTTGCTGAAGAGAAGGTCTCAATGAAGACTTCCAAGACAGGACAGCAAAAGAGACAAGGATTTCAGCATCCAGCTTTCTACAGGCAACATCCCTTCACGTTAATGAAAGCTTTTCAAAAAGGGAAGCCCTGACAGAGTTGTTCCAGATACGCAGCTTACCCTGGAGAGTTCTGTACATTTTTGTGGTTTCACGACACATTTTCCTATTAATTTGGAAATACTTTTCTCCCCTTAGTAACCAGTTGGTAAGTCCAGAGATAGAACATGGGAATGACAGAGTACAGCAGAAAACCCAGCTCTGACTACATATACAATTTGTCTAATGAACAGGAGAGTCTTCTGGAAGACTTTTTTTTTCTCCCTATATTCCACCTCTTCTACTAACACTGAATACGATGCAAGATGAGAAAAGATGAAAAAGGCATTACAATGTGAGTTCAAAATGCAAGTAATCACTAATCATGCGAAAATGAGAAAGAATTAAACATACAGTGAGGTTGGCCTTGGCGAGGAAAGCAGGTAAAATAACAACAAAAAGACTTTCAGTGCTCATTTCTCTTGATTTAAACTTTTATTTTTAAATAGATTGCTCTGATTAACCACAACATTGCAAATGTCAGTCTAAATGCCCCATAAACTCAACACATTTAGGCTGGAATTATACAGCTTGTTAGAGATGCAGCTGAGCTAAACTAAAACAAGGGTATCAAACCCTGCTACCTACTCCCAGCCCTCCACCTCCACCACTGTGGAGCTCACTGCTTTTCCCTCCCCATAGCCCATGTAACCCTTTCATCCCAGCCAAATTGGACATTGGGTTAGGAAAAGCACTCGTTATCACCTACACCTTTTTTGTTTTGTTTTGTTTTGTTTTGTTTTTTGGCAGAAGCAGGGTGGGCCCACTTTGTAGAAAATAAGGAGGGAAAATGAGAAAGTGCTATTGATACTTGACGAGTACAGATAGTACCCTTGGTGGATACCATTAGAACCCCACATGAGATTACAACTTGAGTTTCATTTTCAGAAACCTAACAAAACTGTTCCACAAATACCTGCAGCACAGGGCACACTCTCACAGTCAGCTGCCAGTCTTGTCCTGGCACTGCTCCATTCACACTGGTTTCACAGACACAGCTTCACTACACATCCAGATGCAGAGACTACAACACATCCAAGACATTTGCAGACACTTTTTTGTAAGAGACCTGAGCAAAATGTTTTGTGGGAGAACTGAGGAAAAAACGTGACCTTTTGTGTCTGGAAATTAAGAAAACAAGATTTACCACAGCCTACTTCTCACTGGCAAACCCATAAAGCTACTAAATAATTTCTGTAGCACTCTCAGAGTAGTGGTCTTGGTATTACTGTCTCCACCAAGTGCCTGACTTAAAGCAAACGAAAGAAATTGTGTTTCCCTGTTCAAAAGACTTGCCATGATGCTTTGCTCTCACACCTCAAACCAATGAACACAGTCATTCCACTCTAAAGTGGGCTACAAAATTATATTTAAATCAAGTCATAGTTTAAAAGGAGAGTCAATTAATCTCAAAGTAGCTAGTATTTCCTCCCTGGTCTCTCAGAGAATGCTTTACAAATTTAGTAATGAGTAAAACAAATTAGCCAAATTACCTGGAAAACCTGGTATACCAACTTTCAGCTTACAGATCAGATGACCTTCAATAAGTCAAAATACTCAAAGTAAATGGAACAACAAAAGTGTCACACACATAGTCTGTGGAGCTGGGTTTTATTTGCAGAAGTAAGCAAACATTGTAACTCCTTTGTGCAACAGAGGCAAGCTCACACCAAAAATACCCCTGGGCCATACAAATGCAGACCAAATAAGATAGAGAAAAATGTACTCTGACCTCTGTATTTTAACTTAGCAAAGGTTTGCCTCCTGCAAGATCCTGAAATTTTGTTAGTGCATGTTAAACCACTCACTTTTCACGCAGTTCTGGAAGCATCACTGTTCTGGAAGCATTACAAAACTGGGGTTTTTTTGAAAAAAATTATAAACATAGGTTTAAGAAAAAGAAACTTATATGCCCATAAATACCATACAGAGCTATTTTTTATCTTACTGAGTTAAAATCATGTCAGCAACTTCTTTTTTCTAAGAATTTTACCAACTCCTAGGTGTCTCATACAACAATAACATAATAAATCAAACTAAGCCTTTATCAAATTCCCCAAAATCGTAAGTTTAAATAACTTCTGGATCTTAAATTGTATATTTAGCACATATAAATTTTCTTTAGAATTTACTGAGACTGAGGGCAATATTGCTTAATTATTGTTTTTCATTCTACCAAGGAGACAAATAAGTTCATTAAGTCTACCAAGCACACAGATACGGTACTACTTATAAAGAAAACCCATAGCTTTCTATTACATACTTCCCTACAGTGATTACAACTGGAAGACTTAGTCTGGAGAGAGTTTGTCTAGAGATAGCTAAGATTTGCATACCTGCAAAAAACAGAATCATTTTGTGTTGAGAATTTACGAAAATTCACCTGTTCTTTCAATAGTGTAATTTTTAACCTGCAGTGTGAAGACTATCCATGTATCTATTAAAAGCAGTAACAACAATAAAATTATATACTTTTAAGTCAACATGGAAAAAAATTACCATACAGAGGCTATACCTTAAAATTTTATGTTGCCAATTTCCTGTTACAAACTGGTTTTCTAGCTTTGACAGTCATGTTATAGAAGTTTTAAAGTACAATGTGAACAAAATCACAATAACAGAACATAATGTAAAGTAAGGTTCTTTAAGGGTCACTTATAACACTGCTTTCAATCACTTAAAATACGATGTAATGCTCATTTTGCCAAATAGATATCAGATAACAGACTGGTTTAATGTTCCAAGGGAAACAGTCATTTCATTGCCTAAGGAGAAAATAAAGGGGCATAAGGATACAGAATTAAGCATATAATTAGGCTGCAGATTGGAGACCCAGTTCTCACATAGCTTTCAAGGCAGCTTTCTCTTTGCAGAGACAGAGTTAATTTTGCCACTCACTTCAAAGCAAAGTGATCCTGAGTCTAAGTGCAGTGGATGAAGTGGTCTGTTACCCAGGCTCTTCTACAGAGTAAGCTACACACTTTTCACCATGTACTATTTCTCATTTCTCATTCTCTGGGTAAGCAAATATAGTGGAAACTAAAGAAAAAAACACTACTAAGTAGATCAGAGTTTGAGAAAGCAGTACAACTCCTTTATGTTTGTTTATAAATAAGCAGAGTGACATTTTTATGCTGCCAGTGAATTTCAATTAAACAATGTAACAAGAAACAACATAGGGTTGCTAAGCACTTAGAGGCCAGAAGTCCATTATTTTTTTCCCTGTCCCTTTACAGAAACTATATAATACAAAGTACACTAAAAAACTTTCCTAATTCTATACTGGATTTCAAATATGAGCTGACAAATTTTTTTCCTGCATCTTTTGTGTTTCATTTACATAAACTTGCCATCAGAAAAACAAAACCAAACAAAAATAAACAAACAAAAACACACAAAAAACCCACAAAAAAAAAAAAAAAAAAAAAAAACCAAAGAAACCCCAACATACTCGCTGTCCATTTCACTATACTTAAAGGGAGTAAAATCAAAAGCATACTTTAAATAGAGTATTTATAGCTAGTTTTACATAGATGAAACATTCTTCAGAAGGTTCATAATCTGATGAAATGAAAGCCAATTTTCACACCAAAAATTGTGATGCATTTTCCACCAAGGAAGGCTTTGCCTACCAAGCGACTGGAAGACAGCATAAATACTGGATAAACTAGAAGACAGTATAAATAAAATATTTTCTTTTTCATATCATTTCTTTTCACTGTAATTTACTTTTTACCTATTTCATGGCAGTGATGGTGGGTAAAATACAGGAAAGTCACAGAAAATTCTATTCAAAATGTAGTTTTGAAATGTTACAGATTACTGGAAAAAGAAGAGCTTCGAATGAAGAAGCTTAAACAACCTTTACTGTAGAGGTTACTCCACTTCTACTATATTGCTTTCTTGACTTTGATCTTTAAACCAATGACTCATGAAAATGGTATCTTTAATTTACAGGCCACCACTAAGTGGGTCTTTAAAATATGTTGTACAATAAAACAGGAACCACAAGCACTTCCTAACCATTTGAACTGTCAACTAATTAATTACAATACTGAAACAAAGGCTCATTAAAAAACAAACAAAAATCAAAATAATAATAACAAAAATAAAAAATAATTTTATTTTTTTTTTAATAGAAAAAACAAGAACACTTGGTTTTAAAGAGGAGTGGGAAGAAAAAGACTGAGGGAAAAAAAAGGGGGCAAAAGGTCTTGTGAGCAAGCTAAACTTGCATTTCAGGGAAATGCATTATGTTTGCTCACATTGCAGAGGCATTTCTCCCCCACCCCATTCAGAGGGAAAACAAAACAGGGCAGCTCCTCTTGCTACCGACTGGTGCCCCTTAGATGGAATCAGCTCCACTTGTCAGGTTCCTGTCAGTGCATAACGTACACCAACACTTCCCTTCTCCCACCCTTTTGTTCCTACTTAATATGTGCACTTCGCTGAGCAGTCTTTGCTGTTAAACAATTCATTTTTTCCTTGCCCCTTTTGCTTTAGGGTGAGGCAAAAATAGGACTTAGTCACAAAGCATAAAGCTCATTTCCTGTACCTTAGTGCCTCATCCTTTGACCTCCTTGTCCATATGATTTGGCTACCAGATAGGTCTTAATCTGTAAACAAATGATTTGCTCTACAATTAAACCATTCAGATGTTTTTCTTCTTTTTTTCTTTCCCTCCCCTCCCCACCTTTGGCTGCTGTCCAATGCGGAGGCTCATACGTTCTTCTATTATTTAGTGCTGGTGAAAAGGCAGTAAGCTCATTTGGAGTTTATAAAACTATAAGCTATCAACAAAAGCATTTAATGCTTCTCTGAAGTACTGCGGCTTTTGCCTGAAAAATTATTAATATCTGGTTACTCATGCGCATACATACATGTGGATGTGTTGGGGTGGTTTTTCATGGTCTGGACTGGCTAAACACTCTGGATGTCTTCCAGTCAATGATTGTAAGACACAAAAACATACATTCCACTGCAGTTTTAATTGTCCGTGTACTTTTTTTCTCAACAGATGACAATCAGAGGAACTGCAATTCCTCATGGCTCTGCAGAGCTGAACGTCAAAGATACTGATGTTGTATGAGGGGCAAAAAAAAGTGCTGCTACAACATTTCACAATGTCTGCAAATATTACTTTCTTTTAAAATTATGTTGTGAATCACTGGAGTCTAGTACAGTAAACAAAACCTTTAGAGAAATAAATAACATTAGGTTTTGCCTCTCTGCAGTTGAATAGTCATTCATGACCCACGACAAAACAAAATAACACCAGGGTCATTTTCCTTTCTCTCTATTTTTACATTTTTGTTCTTTTGTTCTCAGGGTCTATGGAACTGAAACACAAGCATATGTATGTTCTCCTTCCTGCAGATATTTATACATATAACATGAGACTAGCAGGCTTCCAATTTGGGAAGGTAAAGACAATGAAATATTTTTTTTTAATGTGTCTATAAATAATTTAATTACCGTAAATGAAAAGCTAAATTTACAGGTGTAAATCTCATTTAGATATGACAGGTACTTAGCAATATCAACTTCAGCAATATCCTTTCAATGAAATTCTGCAAGCCTATTTAAAATCTATTAGGACTGCTGACATCAATCTGCCAAGCTGCAGAGTGCTAAGCCCCACGAAAGATTTACACCTATAAATTTAGCAACTGGTATATTTGAATTAAATACACTGTGTTTCCACATACAGGCAACTACAGACATAAGGCATTGAAGTGGACAAGCAATAAAGCAGAACTGTCATGCAGCTTTGAATTCCAGTTTTCCCTGATCAACCGAAGCCCGAAGTTCCACTCGATTTAGATTCCAGTCTTCTATAGGGTGTTTAAGTCTAGATTGTCATACTGTCCAGTAAAAATTTCAATTCTTCCCCCAATAAATATAATGGGAAAGGTTATATTCCTACAGCAACTGCTCATGACAATACAAACACTACAGGACAACCCTCAAAAACTTAATTTATTTAGTTTATTTTAAAGGTACACCCATGTCCTAGTGTAAATGTTTTACACAGCAATAAAGACACATACAAAAGGCACACAGATTTTAATTTTTAATTTTAAGACTCACCAAGACCAAATGGGTCTGATTCCCATCTCCATCTACATGACAACTTATGGAGTTGCAAATAATAGATGGCACGCAGACAGGTGGCAGATGAGTCTGTCTGTTCTGAAAAACTACTTTGAGTTAAAAAAAAAAACAAAACAAACAAAAAACCACAAGTTTGCACTGGGTCTGCAGAGTAATGTCTCGTATGCTGAATATGCACAGCAATCACAACAAAATTTTACCCATAATTATATATATTGTTCATTTTTCAAATTAATCCATATGCTGTGTATCTTCAATAATTAACGAGAATATGAAAAGGTTTTGCAAAAATTAACCAGTAAGAGGTATTTAAAAACTGTCATAAATATTACAGTTTGTGGAAAAATGTAAATGTTGGAATTAGTTTGAAAATAGTTGGCAGCTTTTCCTCCAAGAGTAAATCTGAAGGCTCAAAAATAAATATTCAAAAGCATTAATTTGTTTCTAGATTTGTGCGTGCAAGTAAAACAGCAGCCATAATGTGGAAATATGAGTCACATTTTGCAACTAATTGGAAGCAGATTAGAATTCTGCCTCAGGGGAACATTGTCAAACTAGAAGCTGGAGCAAATGAAGAAAGAGGTGAAAGCATCGTGAAGAGCTGACAGATTTACAGTGCTCAAGGCAATAAACGGGTAGGAGATGAAAATGAATGTGCTTCACTGTACTGCATGCATTTTTCAGTCATATCTCAGCAATAACAGCATACAGCCATGAAACCATTATTTTCAGAAAGACTGTGAAGGAAAGCATAAGAATGAAAAAAACACTACTCAGGTACTGTGCAAAAGATATATATCATACAGTGGTTCACGTTGTTACAAGAATAATCAAATTGGTCATACTGGGCCCTGTTTTGTAACCTGGATTCATCTCAAGTTAAGGATTACACAGACATAATGCAATGAACTACTTATTTGAGTTGAGAAAGGGCTGTAAGCCCTTGCTCACTGTGAGCAAGAGTCAAAGCATTAAGTTCTTAAGAGAAAAAAAAAATTAAAACCACAAAAAAAGCTAAGAAAAACGCAGAACCCTGCAGACAGATAAATCAGGCACAGTAAGAAAAAAAATCCCTTTTAGAGGATGATTAGGAAAGGTTGGAGAGGAATATAAAAATGAAAATAAAGTGTAGAGATTAATGTACCAATGCTGTAATAGAAACAACTGCTAGCTTTCTCCTTCAATGTTTGGCATCTGGTGAAGCATCACAGGAACTATTGTTAAAGGATCTGGACATGAAATGTAAATATAGACTATTATCCAGAACTCATATATATCCAGAACTCATATACGGTTTATAAAACAGTAGCAGCACTTTTTTTTCAGATACGTAAATCTACATATATATACACACACACATATAGGAACATATATGCATCCCAATGTATAAAACTGTATACAATCCTATCCTTAAACAGCAACTAGTAATCCTATCATGTGACACTGCACTTTACCACTGGTTGAAGTAAGAACATATCAGTTTCTCAGTAACACTAAGTGTGGAACAACCACCTTCATTATTCACAAACTAAGCAGTATTTTTCCTTCAAACTACACAACTCCAGTGCAAACCAATATACACTGATTGATTTAAGACCCAGGGCAAATATTAACCAGTAACACTTTATGTCAAGTATGTTCCATACATTCAGAAGTACTCCTGAAATATCAAAACCTTATTGTCAGTGCAAGCTAACTAAACAACTCCCTGAACATTTACTAAATCGGATTTAAAACTCTCAACAGGAAAACAAAGTTCAACTGAGTAACGAGGTCCAGTTCTAATCGTATTTGCTTCTAAGATTTTTTTTTTACAGAGATACAGATCTAGTTTCATTTCCCTTCTTCAAAAAGGAAGAATTGGCAAGAACACGAATGCAACTACTGCCATTACTCCACCACTGTAAGACTATAATAAAGCACAGATTTGAGAGTACTATCCATGTAGTGTGGTGAACCACACACAAATAAACAGTTCTCCACGAAGAATGAAATCCTGCAGACCAAACCCATCCAATTCAAACATTATTGTTGCTTTTAACATAAGCCATACACAAAAATCAGCCAAGGAGGTGACAGGAAATCCAAAAATAATTTGGTCTGGCCCTAGACACTATGAGATGAGAAAGGTGATTACAAGTTGCTTTTCATTCTTCTTACTGGTTGACCGAAGCAGTAAAAACAGTAAAATTTGTACTTATGTAAGACACCTATGGCACTACTCCTGTGACAAGAGTTATTTTTAACACCATACAGCACAGCACCACTGAAATTCATCAATAAAGGTGCCATTGGAGTAGTGGAATTTATGCTGGTAGGGGTAGGAGATGGACTTAACAAAACCCTTGAATTAATTCAATGGCTAACGCAAAATGGCTAATCAAACTGTCTAGGGCACATATTTAAAGAGGCCAGATGTGCCTCAAAATTTCCTGGGTAACTGATCCTGAATTAGGCACTTTCTATTATCAGGATGAAGAAAGCAAGCTGTATGAGTTTACTAAAGTGTGACCTACTGGAGCTTGGTCTTCTGTTGCTAATTGAAGCATGAAAAAAGAGCCAGTTTCTGAGGGCGAAGTACAAACATATACTTTTTATATTCTACTGCCACATGATAAAAAACAGAATCAAGCTGACTCGTAGAAACTTGACTGGCAACCAAAGACTAAGCTATTATTTCAATCTGTTATGGGAAAGCAATAAAATTGCTACCAGGTCTCCTCATGTTACTCCTCAATAAAAAGAAGCCATCAGGGAAATAAGAGGAAAAGAAAACACATCAAAACCTCTGAAGTTCCTTTAAGTAAAAATACACTTCTGTGGCGTAATGCCATCTGCTTCCTGGTTAACATGACAAGACAAATCAACAACTAGAATACCAGTGTTCTGAAAACATCAAGTAACCACAACCAATAGATTTATTTTGTTCTTTTGACTGCAAAAACTGCATTCACACGCCACTATTGGCATATGATTCAAACATCCCCACAAGGGCATTTTTCTTACACTATTATTTGGTGGAGATTCTCAGGAGACAGAAACACCTCAGTAAAGCTGGATTTATGCCCAGGAGTAAGATTAAAATAGTGGGAGAGGGAGATGGAAGAAGGGAGCCAAATGTTCAGCATTAATATTTTTCTGGAGATCACTAAGCTAGAATTGTTGAGAAAGACTTACTACAAAGTACAAATAAATCAACAGAGCACATCTTCTATTCAAAATTATTGAACCAAAGAGCTTCACATTTCATTCCCAATAGCTTTGATCAGTGAAACTTACAGGTGGATGCTAGAAAACTTTTTCTCTTAATTCTGAGGTTTAGAAGTATTTGCTACGTACTATAAACTTCTGTCACTAAAATGCAACTTTTTTACTTACAGTGTTGGCATAAGATTTCAGAAAATGTAATCAATACCATAGCTGCCCTGAAGCTGGAAAGCCTACATTTACAGTCATCAGTCCTACTTCACTACATGGTCACTCAAGTTGTTTAGCCAACCAGTCATATATATAAGCATATATATTATGTATGTGTAAGTATGTGCACGTAAACACAGCAGAGGAACACACATAGCCTGCAGGAAATTGTACTTTTGATTCAAGAATGTAATAATAATTTGTAAATTGTGATTTAAAATCTCATTTTAAGAAAAACCCTCAAGACCTGCGATGAAAACTGGTAATTATCTTTAGTCCAATGATCACATTTCAAACAAATTTTTAAGCAAATTTTAAAAATTATAGCTCGCATTATTATTCCCTTTGATGAAGCCTAGTGCACCATGGACTGGGCAGAAAAACCCTGGTGCAAAAAGGGAAAAAGGAAAAAGGATCACAACATACAGAAGAAAAAAAAAAGAAAAAAGAAAGAAAGCAAAAAGACATATAAATGAGCTCAACTGAATTTTAAAAAGCTATTTATTTTTTATAGTTATGTCACCATCAGAAATTTTCATGGAACACCATTATGCTCTTTCATACAACAAAGAATGCTGTGTGCAGACCAAAATTTAAAAAAATATATTAATACATTTTCAGTGATTATTGAGAAATAAAAATAACCCCTTAGCCCCCTGACATGTCAGCGCACTAACACAAATACTAGTTTTTAGCAAAACTACTGCCAGCCCTTCAGCTCAAGTCACTGCATCCACAGATCTACAGCTGTGACCCTATCTGAGGACTTACAGGAGCCTATATTTCTGTTTTAAGAAATAAAGCACAGGTAAGAAGACAGATGATGTTTCTAGCCTCTTAGGAAATGCTGTAACTCATCACTATGCACATCAGAACATTAAGTACAATATAAATTTGGTCCAATTGTAAGTGCATTATGTAAAGAATAAACTAGCTTTTGGATCATCTCTATAAATATCTTAGAGCAAAGCAGACCCTAAAATTTGGTTATATTCGGCAAGGCCAATTGTAAACAGAATAAATCTGAACTCATAGCTGACATGCCATTCAAAAAGTCACTACTCTATCCAAGATATATAGAACATGTGGCAATGACACAAAGATGCCTAATTAGCTGATAATTTTATCTAATTAAGAGGTTAGCTAGTTAGTCTAACCTTTTTTCAAAAGTGGGTAACCGTAATCCAAATTATCCAAAAAAATAGACATTAAGAATAGTGTTCCTAATAGCAGGAATGTTAGTACTTCCAAGACCATATTCCTCATGATGCTTGTAAAATCTGTTCAGACATACCAATAACACCATGCAAGATTTTAATTTTTTCTCACTACTTTATCCCACATAAGTAAAAAGAATGCTTAAAAAGGTATTACAACTAAGATCATAGCTTCAGAGGTAAACAAATACACAGAGCCTGTCAAGATACTGCTGACACACTGGGCATTTTGAAGGAAATTCTCCTTCTAAACATATATGGCCTACATCCCTCAACTGCATTTCATTATACTCACTCTCCAGGTAAGTCTCCTCTTTTACTGTTTCATTGACTGTGTTTGCTGACCTTCAATACCATGTGTGATTCTTCAACACATGTAATCTCAGCAGCTTCAAAAGGGAGAAAAAGATGCCAGGATAGAATATCATGCACATTTTGGGGCTATCTCAAGACAGCTGCTCTCCTACCTGTCCAATATATTTTAACAAGTGGATTCATGAAGTCTAGCCAACAGAATATAAACAAGTGTTCTGAGATCCAGTTCCTGACCAGGGAGAGGACAGCAAATTTAGAAAGTGCCCAGGGAGTACTGGGAGAGCGATCCATCAGGCCAGCAGGTGCAGAACATGCTGGTGGGTTTTCTGGAATATGTGGGAAAGCTGCATGAGGGAGAAACAGAAGCAGATCTGCACAGTTTCAAATTTTAGATTTATAAAGGATACCATGATGTTTCGTCCACTGGCTCTTGACAGCCTTTTACCTAAGGGAATATCATTTTAAGGTTGTGGATTGTTAGGTTTTTTTGAATACACCTGTTTTACAATGCAAGCAAGCACAGGACAAGGCAAGCTCTCACTGAAGTAACAGCATTTAGCCTACTTCTACAAATGCAAATTGCATGGATAACACAGATCAAATAAAAGGGAACCTGCATTCAACATGCAAAGGATGTGTTCAATTAACAGAAAGCAGGCCACAGAATCTCTCAAAGGTCAGTAACTATGTAGCCTACAGATGATACCTTCCAAATACTAAATCATTTATTTCTTCTTAGGAACAAAGAAAACCCAATCAAACAAACAAAAAACCACAGTGAGTTTTACCATGCAAAGAAAAACTGCACATCTCATATTTATGATTTACGCTTCTGTCGATAAAATAGCTTTCCAATTACCAAGGCCCTGGCAGGAGAAGCTGGAATGCATTATGTGTTAATGATCACAACCAGGGGTCCAAGCTTTACTTCTTTGTCAGAGCTGTAGCAGATCCTCCCCGCAGCTTCACCATTAACATGTCTGTTTCCTGTCAGACCACTCAGAGATAATGTCATTTATCTCAGGGCGGCACAAGACCAGTCATTAGCTTGAGTAAAAGACCTCAAACAAAGGCCGGATGGCGTTTCATCCAGGACTTGCAGGCTGCAGCCAAGAATCTCACTGCATAACAGTTCCGAACTTAAGTTATCTTTAAAAGAGTAATTTTGCCCCTATCAGCAATTCTAGAACACTTCTCTGAAGAGCAGAAAAGTCTCACCATGGAAAATTTTAGTCAATGGTTTTATCATATGCAATTAGGTGACTGATAAGAGCATGCTAAAGTTATCCTTTGAGAGGTTTCCCCCCACTTCCCTTTACCTCATAGGGAAAAATTGTCAGAATAATTCACGTTCTACCTAAATAGTAAGACCTTTGAAGAACTGACCCTTATTGTGTTTGCCTGCAGGAGGTGATTCACTATTATAAATTCTTCAATGGCTGAGCTCCTGGAAACCTCTTTAAATGAAAGGGGCACTGGTTAACTATATGTATGAACATATGTTTTCACAGTCTCTCCTGTATTATTGCATTTCAGAAAGCTTCTATAAAGTGCCATGTGAACTTTTTAAAATAATTATTATAATAATAATAAAAAAGAGAGATGAAAAAATATGAGCAAATCTCAGCTATTCAATTCCTGGTTTCATGCTGGAAACGAGGAACAGATGGTACTTTCCATGTTACTTGAATCTGGTTATTGAACACCTCTATGGTTATGAGAGATTTTGCTTAGCACTTTTAACATTTCATTTATTGGACCATAAAATGCTACTTTGGAAAAACAAGTCTTTATATAGCTATAATTAAAACAGTCTTGCAGGAAAGCCCTTCAACATGGAGAACATGGTTAACCTCATGACATCTGGACAATCAATCCTTTCCTTTTTACTAGGTATTTATGAAGTTATTAAAATTGTAAAATTACCAATGCCCAAAGTGAAATATTTTTTCAGTAGTTCCAAGTAAGGTTATCAGCTTCAGCTTTTACAACTGTTCTAGACCTGCCTTCATTGTGCTACACTAACTCTGGTTTTGCATGGGAATTCAATAGCAGATCTGGTCATACATATTGGCAGAGGTCAGTAGGTTCACACGGAAAGCTTTCCCCAGCCAAAGGGCATCACCTCTTCACCCAGCTCAAAAAGCACCGTCACATTACTAGACAGCGCTATAGAGCTTTAAGAACCTTGAGCTGTGGTTATTGTTAGACACCCACAGTTATCAATGTTTTTAACAACTAAATCCCTTATGTAGCTTTCAAAACAGTTTGCTGTCAAACAACAATAGACTTTGTTCTTTAATTACAGCAAGTGACCTCCCTGCCCTTTTATTTCACAGTGAATAAACTACACCCATGGCCAGCAAGAGAAGTACATGAAAAGCATATCTCCATAACATCATTAATCAAAGCATGTACTTAAATGATTCACGTCAATAGATAAATGCACACAGAATGTCCTGATCTAGTGTAAAACACCCTCAGTCCTTCTTAAGAAAAAAAAATGTTGAAGATAAAATAAACAGTACCAGCCAACATGTTAATTTGCTGAAGACAACTTTCAGTTGTAAAGTACAGGCTTAATGAGAAGCAGTAAGCTAACACAAGAGACAAATTCAGTCCTGTGGTATCACTGGACTGATTCATTGAAAAACTCCAACCAGACACCTCTGATAATATTTTCTGTATTATCTTGTGATTGTTTGAATCCCCAGAAATCTCTCTGCAACACACACGAAACAAATTCTTCTGATAGCATGAGCACTTTTCAATGCAATAGCTGTTAAAAATACAAAAAAGCTGAGCTGAAACAGATGAGTAGTTCACATGCTGACAGTCAGTAAAAAACCAGTGTGGATAAGAAATGGAAAATGGAGACAGGTTTTAACACCAAAAATTTTAGGAGTGGTTAGCCTACCTGTCAAAGCTACTTACACAGACATGTCACTGGTGGCTTAACCACAAAATGGGCTGCATGAATATAGCTCAAACATCTTAGAATTACAGCATATTTTGACTTTATCCACATATTAGGGGAGTGGCAACTTTTACAACATACTTGCGGTTTCTGCATAAAAGAGCTTGCAGAACACAGTCATTGATTTAATTAGGCTTTATAGGATCCAATTTATCATGTTTTACATGACTTTCTGCAGCAACGAAACAGAATAAATAGACCAAAAATAGACACTGAAGCATGCTGTGAAAGCTAAACAGTGACTACAACTCCCAGGAATCTGCTCCAAGCTTTTCACAAATAGTAAACAAATGCAGTTATTATAGTCCACACCACATACAAAAGCCTTCAGATTCTGAATAAGCAGGCATTAGTATGTAAGAGAAAACATCCAAATTCATGAGACGTATCTTTCACAAGGTTGAGATAATTCGTAATTGATTTTAACATGCAGGCTTGAAAAGCATATATCTACACACACAAGGTGCACTGTTCAAGTACAGCATATGTTCTAGTGGATAAACAGTCAAAGCACAAACACTTAAGGAATCTAAAATCCTTTAAAAAATCTTCCTAAAGATTATTAAACATTTGGGAAAAAAGCCAGAACAACAAACATAAACCATTTAAGTGTCACTAATAGTGCCACAGGCTGGGCTTAAGGTTGCAACCATTGTCAGCAACGAGGTTTATTACCATTGCGTGTCCAGAAGGGAATATTTTTTGGGAAGATAAACACTAAGGAATGTTATTTAAGAGAACGAGCAAGCACACCATTGTGCCAGACAATGGCCAACATCGTGCGATTCTAACGTGCGAAGCCTGCATGAAAGTCGCTGTGTGCCAACAGCAGCGGCTGTTACTAGAAATGCAAGCTCCAAATCTCCTCCCGGAGCAAAAGCTACAAGGCAGAGTGTACCACTGGCTGTGAACCGCTCCATACATGTTTGATCTGAATTTGCATGCCATCCCATTTACAGCGCACGTTAAGATTACCCGCATGTATATGGATTCTTCATACAATTTCCTGTGTGACTAGAAAGTGAAAAGAATACAAAAATGGGATAAACCACACCACCCTCTAATCTCTGTTGCCATGACAACAGCCTTTGAGATACTGAAATGTTCAGATTGCCAGCTAAACAAAATTGTTGAATGTGAACATTTGGCTGAGAGATTAAAAGGCTAAGGGGGTTGCAAAAGGGCAGTACCTCCCACATTCCAGGCAGCCACTGAATCCAATCAAATGGCTCTGACTCTTTAACCACAGCCATTGTGAAGACCGGATTACGGCAATTTATCGAGATAGTTAAAACAGATTAGAGAACTGCAATTTGAAGAGTATTGGCAACAGAAGTAAGTGTCTACTGTACTAAGTTAATAAAGAGAACATGAGATTTTTAGGACATCTTTCCGACGTGAACAGAACTTTCATAAATCAAAGTGCAAACACACATGAATTACAGCAATCTGGTTTTCTCATCTGCATGTAGAAAAGGTCACAAGGCTCATTCAAATTCATATGTAAATATGCTATCTTAAAAGCAATAATGTGCATACAACATGAAATCTAATTTTTTCCTTGCCTTCAACTGAAGCCCTTGAAATTATCTTCCAGTGTTAACAAATACCTGATGTCACGAACATCCAAATCTAATCTCCCACTCGACTTAAATATTAAAAAAAAATCATGACCAAAACAAAAAACAAAAACCAAAGCCAAAAGCAAAAGACAGTAACAGACCGTAAAAATACATAATTTTTCCCTGAGACCTTCAGCCCTTCCAGACACTTGCAGACTATATAGGTTAACACCGACCCGAAAGTTTTCCCATTGCTGAACATTCACCCAGGGAAGTTGTAAAACCAGGTAATTTAAGACTAACAGCTGACAATAAAGTCACAATCTAACACCCTGAGATTGTTCACTGGGGCAGTGAGAGAGGTTGGTTTGCTTTGCTTTATTTTTCAGGCAGACTAGGTTATCCCTGTTTAGCAACATGTAGAATTAATTGGACTCTTAATCCTGGGCCAACGTTCACCCCCGGGTCCACCAGAAGATGCCTTCTGCCCTTTGAGCATTACAATTCCCGCCGACACCAGAACCTTCGTGAACGAGCGGTTAACAAAAGCCAAGCTCTCCCTCCACCCTTCCCAAAGAAGAGCCATGGCCATCAATTCTTACAGAAAGCATCCCTTGTAACATAATAGAAAGGAAGAAAAACACACACCCCCATCGGATTTCTTTCACACATTTCAACCACTCAACAAACGAGTAGTTCACATCCAAGAGCCAACGGGGCTCAGATAGGAAAGCTCCCCCCAGACAGGAAACAAACTGCTCTCCTCTGTTCCGAAAACCGCTTTGCACACACGCATCTCGGCACAAGGTGCATTCCCCTCCTCCCAGCCTCCTCCTTCCAGGAGGACGAGAGGCACCGCCTGCTTGATGGCTACTTCTTCCCTGCCCTCCACTCCGGCTCCTGGGGCTTCTGGGCTGCTGTACCACAGGAGCCTCCAGAACCAGAACCATAACGATCCTGTGTCTCAACGAGGCACAGCAGCAGAGCTTGGGTCTCTCACAATGCCTTCAGTTTCCCCCCCGACCGCCGCCACCACCACCCCCAAGCACAATCTCAACTCCAGACTGCGGCTCAAAGGAGAAGGGAGAGGAGTTCCTGTAGACTTTGGGAGATAAATGGTTGCAAATGCCCGCCAGTGCTGTGGTAAAGCATCAGCACGTAAGAAACCTGCTGCTCCTGGAGCCTGCGCTACGCACCCCCCAGGCAAACACACAGACCTCCAGCCTGCAAACACATGCCATCACACTGGCACCAACACTACTGCTCTCGGCTAAAACGGGGGACAGCTCAGGCAGGGTCATCATCTCGGGGTTTCTTGTGGGCGAGTGCTATCAGAAGAAACAAGCAAAATGGAAACGTCCTCCAGGTCTGTGGGGAGGTTAAATCGTAAGGAAGAACAGCACAATCGAGACATGGTGTCTTCTGTCTAGGGAAGGCGTATAAGGGTTGCCTTTTTTTAAGAAGAGGAATAACAGCTGCATACCACAAATACACAGAAGAGAGAAGCACGGGAGCCAAACACACAGCTGTGGCACATTTGTTACAGACATAGGGAGACACAGAAGAGAGGAGGCAGAGAGGAGCTTTGTCCTACCTTTTCTGTTTTCAACTTCTTGATTCGCCTGTGGCTCTCCTCCTCCTCCTCTTCCTTCTTTACCAAAATAGAGTTCCCCATTAACCCTGAATCCGGGGTACTTTTGCTCACTTCCCCCATGGCAGATGAGGTGCAGTGGAACGGGCTGCTGCTTCCACCACTGCCTCCCTTGGCCCCGAAGCCATAGAGGTGCCCAGGGGGAGCCTGGCTGCTGCCACCCCCACTGCCATTGGGGTGGCCCTGCTGTAGGTCATGCTGCTTGTCCTTTCTGGATTTCCCCGCATCCTTATCCCGCTTGGAGCCTCTGCTGCCCGGGGCTTTACCTGGTTTCTCCTCTTTGTTTTTCCCACAAGAGGCAATGGTGGTGTTGCTGGTGTTGTTATTATTGCCATTTGGGTTACTGCTCATGCTTTGACCCAGTGCTGAATTCATGCCAGTTGCCTCTCCAGGGCGCCCTTGGACTTCCTGCCTCTTGCCAGCACTGCTGATCTCAGGAATTCCATACAAGGCAGCAGAAGGCAGAGATTTATTAGCATCCTTAGAAGTTTTACTCCTTTTCACTTTTGATTTGCTAGTCTCTTTGTGCGAGGAATTCCCCTGGGGAGCAGAGGGCTGAACAGAAGCAAATTTTAGGCCATCAGCTAAGGCTGAGGTAGCATTAGCCCCACCGGAGGCCAGACGCCCACAATCCTTGGAGCTGGTGTTGCTGTTGCTGGTGGTATTAGTAGAATTATTCATCTCAAATTTCTGTCTGTCCTTCTCCAAATCAGCATCCAAATCAATTATTAAATTCCCAACACCAATTTCCCAATCATCACCACTGTCATAAGTGTCAACTGCGTTTGGATCCACACCTTTTCCTGCAGTGGAAGTGTTCAATGACATCCTGAAGATGAGATCTCTAGAGTAAAAATCTGATGAACTTTCCTTTGGAGATGTGAGGACATTCGTTTATCTCCGTTGGGCTCTCTTTAAGTTCAATGCTTCTTGTCTTCCTCCCCTAGGTGTGTCTAGGCTCACAACGTGCAGTCCAAGTCCACCTTGCCCTGCGAGGAAGGGAAAAGTTTAATAATTCTCGTCTGGTTGCTTCTAGAATATAGTAAGACTAATAACAAGGGGGCAAGGTTGGAGAAGCAAAATCATTCACTATTGCCATGGGTTTTTTTTAAGTTTGTTAAACCAGAGGCAATGGCCATGATGCTTTTGTAGTGAGCATCTTTCATCTAGCTGTACACCAACATCCATAAGCCCTCTCAAAAATCATGTCAACAAAAAATAAACAAAAAAAATTAAAGAAAAAATTAAGTACATTATTTAAATACATAAAGCTCAGGAAATACACTGTTAGAAGTGGTGCCTAGCTGTTGGAGCACATGTTGTAATCTAACCCCCTGGACCACCACCTAGGCACGAAAGGGATAAAAGACACAGATTCACTCTTCACTGCATTCCATGGGTTTTGTGGCTTTAAACCAGACTCTGAAAGTTTGGTGATGCTCCTATGTTATCTCTTACCCCCTCTCCACTTAATCTCTTGAGGGGGAGAGAGCAGTAAGTGGGAAACCTGATTTTCATTGCCACAATACAGGCTCTGTTAAAAACCAACAACCTACAAGCACAAATGTTCACTGGAAAATATTAAACTCCATAGCTAAAAAAAAAAAATTTAAAAAAAGATATTTTTTAAGAAAAACATTCTCAATAACATTTCTAAAAGCAGTTCTAATGCACTCCGAGGTCACACAATTGTTAGGTCTGTTAAATACAGTATTACTGACTGTACAGGAAACTGATTAAGACATACACTTTAAGTGATCTGCACCAAGGTGGCCTCAGTGACCACAAATGAGTGTGTGTTTGACAAAGCTTAGTTAAAACGATTTTTAAAGGGATCTCTCCCTTTTACAGATGACTGTCGAAATATTTATACATATATAAGCATAATGCTTACCTTTAATCCTTTATCATTTTTAATTAAACCAGCAAATCAAAATGCTGTTCCAAATCGTCTCAGCAAAAACTCTGTGCCTCATTTTACTTAAAGAGCAAGTGATCAAGAAGTAGAAAGCAAGTATCATCTCAGCCAGTATAAATCTGTCAGTAACATATCTCCCCTACTTTGGCACACGGATCTGAAGTCCTTTTTTTAGTTTTCTGCCTCCTTGCTTAAAGAAAAAAAAAAAAAAAAAAGAAATGCTGAGCCTCACAACTTTATCAGTTGGTAGATAATATTTCACATTCAGACTGAAGCATCAAGGACCAGATTTTTGTTTGTTTGGTTTTCCTGAATAAGCACCGAGAGGTAATAATCACCACAGTAATTAAAAAAAAAAAAATTTAAAAAAATGTTTCTCCAACTTAACACTCCGTCTTCAGCCGCGGACCTGGGAACCTTCCTGATCAGTAAGTAATGATCCCATGAAACAAACCTACAGGCGCCCGGGTGTTAGAAGACAGAATGTGCTAACATCGGGATAAATTAGTGAAAGGGAGGAAGGAAAAAAAGAAGAAGAAAGGACTGAAAATCTGGGCTGGATTCCGCCTGTTAGTTGGGAAGTGGCATTTTTTTCGCCCGTCCTGACAGATCTGATTTCTTGAAGTAACTTGAGGGGAAACGCGGGGGGGGTGGGGAGAGGCGGGAGGGGAGGAGGGGGGGGCCAAGGAAGAGGAGGAGGAGCGGGAGGGGGGAATCACTGATCTGATAAACCGGTTATCAAAACATTTTGTGGGAGTGGAGGAAGGACAGCGTGCTCTCGAAGTATATTTTCCCAGGGATGTGATTGCGGGGAGGGGGGTGTCCGTCCTCGTCTACCGCCCCCCCCCTCCCCCGTCTCAAATCTGCGCTTTTAAAAAAAAGCAATTGCAAAAAAAAATTTTAAAAAGCACAGGCACAGATCAGTCTCAATTGCTGTGTCGGGGGAAAAAAAAATAGAAAAGAAAAACCCGGGAGCTTGAGCTAATCAGTCATGCGGTAAGTAATTCAGTCATTAGAGTCCGAGGAGATAACGCAGGCGACCTTTTTTTCGGGACAGATCGCTCCCACCTCATTGTCTCGGCAAACCTCACCGTCTACTGCTGTACCCTGTCCTGTCTTGTCCTCCCCTCGCCCTCCCGCCTTCCCCTCTCCCCAAGTCAGACGGTCTCGGAGCTTTAGCTTAGTATTTTTAATTAGCCGCCGATGGGAAGCTAAAAGCCGTAATGAATTGCCGGTGGCGGGGGGGGAAGGGGGAAAGGGGGGAGAGGGGGGAGGAGGGGCGCTCGCGCCGGCATCCGCCAACCCCCGAGGCGCGGCGGTTCCGTTACAGTTCAGGCCGCCCGCGTCACGTGAGGCTACCGGGCTCCATTGGCTGCCGTGAGAACAAAAATGGGTGACTAGCGCATCCAGCGAGTGCCGGGCGGCTCTTTAGCACACACAAAAACATACCACGACAAGACAGACAGACAAGCAGAGGCCGTCAGGTCCGTCTGTCGCCCCGGCCGCTCACCGCCACCCCCGCGGGTGCCGCGGCGAAGCCGGTGCTCTGAGAAACACCTCAACCCCCCAGCACCTCCCGGCGGTCCGGCGCCGGGGGGGCCATTACCTCGGGACTTCCCCCTCCCCTCGCCTCTGGACGGCGAGCGGCAGCCTCCTCGGAGACTCGAGGTGGGAGGGATACGGCTAAGGCACCGGCGAGTGATCCCACCCCCCCCCAGGCTCCAGCCTCGCGTTCTTGGCGTCTCCCTGTGACAGGAGAAATGCCTCCCGTGCCGCCGGGACCTGTCGGTACCCCATCACTCCTCCTAACGAGCGCCTCGCTCTCGGAGCCGAGGGGGAGGGGGAGGTCTGTAATTGTGTCACTTTTATTTTTCCCCCTTGGTTAGTTAAAACCCAAAAAAGGCACTATGCTTTAACGCCCCCCGAGTGCACCGTCAAGTATGATTTGTGGGACTACACTGCTTTCACCCTCCTATTTCCCTCAACTCATCCTGCTTGTGGATTTTTTTTTCGTTTCTTTTTAAAACCCAAAAACCCCTAAGTTATCTCAACTACCAAAACTCTTTTTAACACTCCCATTTGCAGAGTTTATAAAAAAAAAAAAAATCCCCTCTAAGTGCTATAGACACACCACGCAACCGTACTTACGGTCTGTATTGGATCGAGTTGACCTTTTCCTTCTAAATGCATTGAGTGTGTTTTTGTTGCAGCCGCTTTTTATTTTAGGAAAAAAAATCTAATGTCTTCAACAGATTTATTGTGTTTGCAAGAAGACAGCACCAGATAGCATGAACCTTCCCTTCTTTCTAGAAACAAAATTAAAACAAAAAATAAAACTGAGGGGAGAAAGAAAAGAAAAAAAAAAAAAAAGCCAGCATCTATCTCTGTCCCCCTGCACGCTGACACACAGACAGACAGACCCCGGGGACACGGGCGCTACCCCCGCGGCTGCCGAGGCGGGGGAGTGGGAGCCCGCTCCGGCGCGGTACCTGAGAGGGACTTTTCTTTGTTCACAATGCCCTTTGCCTCCTGGCCAATCGGAAGCCAGCTTTTATGAAACCGAGCTCTCTGATTGGCCCGCTGCTCCTCCTGCCTGCCGGCTAGGGCGAGAGACAAACACGCACACACACACACACACACACACACACACACACACACACACACACACACACACACACACACACACACACACACACACACACACACACACACACACACACACACTGTACGTACAGGCACAGACCGCGCACAGGCACACTCACATCAGGCACTCACACATACACACACGCACTCACATCCCCTCCCTCTGCAGCCCCCAGCCCACGCCGAGTGCTACAGTCGACAGCCTCCTGCTGCAGCCAGATAAAAATCGTGTTTCCCATTTCAATTATCCTATATAACATTTAGGGCTTAGGGAAACAAAAAACCCCACAAAAACAAAAAAACAAAACAAACAAAAAAAACACACAAGAAAAAGGGAGGAAGGAGGGGAAAAAATAGAAAACCAAGGTGGAGCATAGCTCTGCCAAGACTCACACACTGGGAGGAAGGCTCCCTCATTTCGTTTTAATTTAATTTCAGGGCAGTTTTCGAAGAGATGATGAATGATTTTTCTGTGCCGGTTTCAAAGAGGCAATTTAGAATCTCACTCATAAGTTTTAAATGCCCCCTCATTCAAAATTATAACAGCTTGAAGCCAGTGAGAGAGGACTGCTGATACACATGTGCGATTATTTTCGAGCTTAGTGGAGGAGAAAAGCAAACTGTTGAGGGGGGGGCTGAAGGGAGGTTCAGGGCAGGGCAGCACCCCCGCCTCTGCTCGGGGGGACATCGAGACGCTGCTACGCTTTCTGACTAGCCCCATACACTCTTACCCTCACGTATTTTATTCCAGGTTCATATTTACAATATGGCTTAAATTAGGCAGGTCGCGGTTTAATTTTGTTTTGGTTTTTTTTTTTCCTTCTCCTCCGTCGTCCGTCCCCCCCCCCCCCCCCTTTTTCGGAAGGAGGGGGAGCAGAAAATAACCCTTTTGTTTCCAGGCTGCTGATTTAGTGCTGCACGCACTGAACTGTGAATGCCAGCGACCGTATAACTACCACGTGAACATCCTTTCACAGGAATTAGTAACACAAATCTTCCCTATCGGGCTTTGTGTAGCTCGAAAATATCCCCCTTAATCATTCCTTTTGTTTAGGTTGGGAGCCATTATGCTACACCACTGCGTTAAATTGCGTTTAACCCTTCGCAGACGGCAGTGGCGGGTGGGGGCGGGGAAGGTCCGCGGGCACCGGGAGGCAGCGGTGGGGGGTGGGATGGAGGGAGCTGCCTCTCTCCCTTAGGTACCTCCGGACCCGGGAGGGGGTCGGACCCTGTCCTTTCTCGTGCCCTTAAGCACAGTTTACACAAGTACACACAGTTTTTTTGGGGGGGTTGGGTTTTTTGTTGTTCTTTTTTCCCCCCTTGATCTCACTGAGAATTATCTTTTGGTGAAAATCGATATGGGATGTTTTTCTTGCCAAATGCACGCGTTGCCCAAGTCAAGGTTTCCGGCGAGAAGTCAAAGCGTGGCATTTACGATGTCCTGCACACCCGTTACAGGGTGACAAAATACCTCTTTGGATTTCATCCAGCTGAGCAAATTACGGGCGTTAGCGTTCCTGCGTTACACGCTTCCCATCAAAGGGGTGATTAGCAAAACTTACTAAACCTACTCGCGGCGGGGGCACCGGGGAAGGTGACGCAAGATGGGGGAGGGGAGGCTGGTAAAAGCTGGCCGTGGCACCCGGCTGTACCTTGGCCACTAGGTCAGCGTGACCGGGGCTCTTCTGGGGCGCCCGGTTCCCTATCGCCCCTCTGGCCCCGCGCCAAGGCTGGGGGCATCACCAGCACACGCTCCCTCCACAGGCCTGGAAGCCTTCCGGAGAAACCCTGCTCCGCTGGTCCTGGTGTAAAAACACTTCTCCTTCAGGGACTGATAATGAAGAGTTTATTAGCAGAGATAAGTTCATTGACAAGGAGGCCCTTGATCACTGTAAATTTTTAAGTGATTACAAAGAAAAAAGAAAACAACAAATGAAACCCAACGAAATGGCACGGCATGTGGGTAACGCAGACAAGAAGCTGTGTTGTGAACGTCTCCCTGCCCTCCTGCTCTGTCAGCTCCGGGACAATGCCACGCAGGGGCTGCGAGGGGCTGCTTCCCAGCAGGTGGGCAGGCGAGATGGCCGGGGGCATTGCTATACGTACCGGGGATGGCCGGGACATCGGCACTTCGTGAAGTGTGTAGAGTGTATAATTCTACAAGGTACTAAAAAAAACAGCCTAGCCGGGGTAACTTTGGGTGATTTCACTCAGTCGTTAGCGAAAATTTTAAGATCAGCAACACCAAGCTTAATTTTTTTTTTAGTCTGCTTAGTCGCGGATCACTGCTCCTGTTTCTTTACAGTATGTATTTTTCAGATTTAGGTAATGGCCCCGATTTTTCAATATCGACCTCTGTTTAGACATGTTTCACTTTGGGCTGCTTCTCTCTGCAAAATTACAGTAATTTTCACATTATTATACACTGACTCGGAGACAGTTTGTATTTAGCATTGGGTGGGGGAAGGGGCATTATGGGAAGTGATCTGCTACGGTCAGCACATAATTTCAGCCCAAAGAAAATTGCTTCTGAATAGATGGTCTGTTAACTAGCCAAGGAACAGTCACTGGGAGAGATTGCAGAAATGCCTCTGCTTTATCTGCGTTAAACCATCATTTTAATTCCTGAAAGCAACAGTCCATGGAAGACCCGTTTCTGCAACCACAGCTGCCAATTGATGGGTAAAATATACTCAAAAACCTCTTTAGATCAAGAGTATCAGAGGGGAGCCTCCCCTGTAACCCCCTTTCCCTCCTGGCTTTTATATATGACCAAACAGGGAAGGAGCCAGCCCGGCATACTGCATGTTATCTATTTCTGTGTCAGAAATTACAGCGAAAGCACTTCCAGGCCCATGGGTGCATCTGCAAGCGTCAATTCCCATGAGTGGCTGCAAAAAGACCATTTAACAGTGTCTTGTTAGGTTGGAAATATCCCCACTTCAAGAAGTTTGGAGAGCCCACTGCCTGATTTACTGGCTTCTTGGCCTTAATTTCTGCCCACTCGCCAAATGAGATTACAACTTTTGAGTTTGTGTACATTTTACAAGACAGACAGAAGGCCAATAAATTACTGGTTTGTCTCAAGTAGGAAATACGGGTTTAATTAATGCAGCTGCAAACCACTAATAATCCCAAAGAGATCCCCATACCCCCCCCCCCTCCTTTTTTTTTTTTTTTTTTTTTTTAAACGCCAGAGATATGCTACAAAAGAATTACAGGCAAATGCCTATTTTTAGCGTAAAGAATGTGAGGCTCTTATCTTACACTCCTGGAGAGTTAGACCCAGGTTTGTTATGAGGAAACGCTGCTTCTTCCTTCTCCCCGAACAGCCTGGCGACAAGACTCATCAGAAGGGCTAAAAGGGCCACGAGGAGCCTCTAAAGAGCACGGAGCGCCTACCAACCCCCACACTTCCCCTTCCCCTCCCCCCCGCGCTGCACCGCTCCCCTCTCCCACCGCTCCCTCCCCGCCGCCGGCGCCCGGGGCGCGGATAGGGCAGCGACGAATCACCGCGTCAGAAATCTCTTTGCCGCCCTCTCATTGGCTGTGGCGGGGCGGGGTGTGGGGCTGGCGGTGGAGGTGGCTCGGCCCGCTCTGCCCCGAGCCGCGGGAGAGGGGGAGCGGGGGGCGGCTGGGTTCTCCCCGGGATTGTCCGAAAGCCAAGGGCAGCGGGGACCCGAGGCTTGCTTCAGGGGGAAAAATAGAGTCTGCGGCCCTTCGAGAAGGGCTTTTTCATCCTGCTGATTCCCCTGTTCCCCCTAATAGGACGAACTTCAAGAACATTTGTGTTAAATTTATTAATGTCTGAAAGTGCCATGTAGTCCTACCGTCATCTCCAGCTGAGCATTAATTGGGTTCCCTCAAACGATGTCTTCCAGCTGCACCCTTTGTTCCTGCGTTCCGTGTTGCAGGAGCAGAGGTACGTTTATGTGTAGATGGAGAATCTCGTTACATACAGCAGGTCTGCAAAGATTAAACCATCATTCTTCTTCAACTTTGAACTAGATACAAAAATCTATTTGTCAGCTAAACTGGCATTTTTGTTGTATACAACACTTAGCGCATAAAGGTTTTCTCACAGCAGATTTGATAGCAATACTTTTGAAATTATCACATTGATATACAAATTTTGGATTAGCGCAACTCTACAATGCTCAGAATTTATCCCAGCCTATCCCGCAGTTTTATGAACAAACTTTTAATTGATGTGCATAAGCGAATGGCTCTGCAGATTAGTTGTGGATAATTTATTACAGCGTTGCAGACTGCCAGTGATCCATAGACACGAGTGTGGGAACTGGTGACACAAATGTACAGAGGACTCATTATACACTTGTCTGTTACTTAGGTTAGATACAACTTTTTTTTAATTTTTATTTTTAAGAGGCAATGCTGACAATGTTTTCTTCTCCTTTAGAGCGGTTCATAGGCTCTTTTACATTTCTCTGCATATGCATATTCAGGAGTCTCAGTTTGATATCTAATCTAAAGGTCACTGTCTCTGATGTTTCAGTACACAAACATAGGTTATATATGGAAACAAAGTACGGCTGTGGTGTTTATAGGAGAGTAACAAAAATGACCTGGCAACTGGCTACTAGAGAGAGTGATTTATGAAAGACTATGTATGTCTATTCGGGAATAGAGGAAGAGTTTAAAAGGTAGACAGGATAGAATCTACCTTTTTGAGATTGAGATTAAAATTAATAAATAATACGACAGTTGAAGATTTAAAAAAAAATTCTAACAGTGAAATGTGCTAATCAGTGAAATAAACCATGTCCCAAGGGAAGTTCTTAAGTCCCATTGCAAAGGACTTGCAAATTAGGCTGGAAAAAGCACTAAAATTAAATACTATGGGGAGTGACTCAATTTTGGCTTTAGAATGGACTGAATGACCTAGTAAGTCTTTTCTATTTAGTAACTTAATAGTTCTGTAAAGTTCCACTGTAGAATTTGCACTACAGGTCTTTTACCTAGGCACAAATATAGCTTTCGGTTCACTGTATCAATACTAAATTTATCCTTAAGTAATTTAGGTAACAGCTTATTTATTTATGTAATGGATTGTGTAAGCACTCAGATAATGTTAAACCAAGGTATTTCTTGCATATCAGACTGGATGCAATGAACAAACAGGCAATACATGTTAAAATCTGACACAGCCTTTTGTCACAGCTATAGTACTGTATTTACACAGTGTATTTTTTCCAGCTACTTTCATACAAAATAGCTTAATGCTTCACAGTAAATTATAATTTGTAATAGAAGCTGCAGACTCAGTATTTTAGTCAGGCAGCATCCACATTATGGTAGTACTAAGGTGAAAAATATACAAAAGGCCAGTGACTGACTGCCATGCTTTGGATTTTCAGAGAGAACAAATGAGCACAGGGAAATGAAACAGAGGCTTAGTGGTTAGGATTGGATCATTTTATTAGAGAGAAGGCTTAGAGTCACAGGCCAGGGAGTGGGAAGATGAGTCTTGAAATGCAATTTGCAGAGAAGCCAGTTAGATGTAAAAAGTCTGCAGAAGAAGCAGAGGTGACAGGGGCAGGTTATCCAATGTAAAAAGAGAGCAAGAAGCATGATGCGGTATGAGCAGAAGGAATAGGGCAGAGATAAGCTCAGATAGTATATAATAGGAGTAAGATGAGTAAGAGGCAGAATGTGCAATGACTGGGGAAGTGAGGAATGAATCTGTGAAAGTTTTCAAAGCCAAGGTTAGGTGTATCATCCTAAAGGGAAGTATGAGGGAACATGCTGCTATGTTTTTGTCAGAAAGTAGGCTGAAGAGGAACGACCCTGAAAACTCACCAAAGAAGGTCTGAGAACGTGTTTGGGAGTTGATGAAGATTTAGAAACTGCAGAGGTATGGAAGGAGAAAATACATGCTTTGGGACAAGACGAATGCCTGAGATCTTGATAATCAGATTAAAGGCATTTTAACAAATGAAGTACAGGTCATCATAGCTACAAGTAAAGAAAGTATCACTAAGAGCTTCTCTGTATGTACCACAGTAGGCAGCTGTGGACTCCTGCTTTCCTGACTGTCCTTGTTCCTGTGTTTTGGTTTACTTTGCTGTCCTGGGGCAGAAAAAGAGAAACACAAAGAGAGCTTCTTACCCTCAGCTGCACAAGGGGCCTGCTGTAAAAGACTTGAGGAGACATAGATCAAGAGTGTACAAAGAAGGAGAAAGGAAGTTTGAGACCAAGAGAGGGAGACAGAAAAGAAGATAGTGTAAATATGAAAGGGGAGGTATGATTTCATTAGTGCAGAGGATGGGGGAACAGAGGATCTGTTCTCAACAGTTCTCAATTGTTATGTGAACTTGTGAAGTTCTTGGTACTTCTCTTTGTGACTTGTCCATCTTGCTTTGAAATGGTTACTAAACCAAGGTGTGGACATAAAAACATCCTTAATTCCTTAGCCAAAAATAATGCAGCTATGTGTTTTTTTGTGGAAGGATAGTCTGTATCTGGAACAGATGAGACACTACTGCCTTTGAAGGTTTATGTTGTCTATGGAGCTACTTAAAGCATTGCAGAGCTGTGTTCTCAGTGTTTGAGAAGAATACCCATCCAGCTTTTAGATATTTTCTGCATAGATATGATTGCAAAAGTTAAGTTTAAAAAGCAAAGAAGTCTAATAAATAAAGAAGAAAATAGTGAGAAAAGGAAACTTGAAAAATCTTTGAGACTTAGAAGTCTGACAGTAAGGAATATCAAGTCACAAAGAAATATAATGTGAGAATTTTCAACAAAGGCAATCAATCACCTGGGAATCTAGAAAAATTATTCAACATTCAAATTGATTTTGGTGATGTATTACTCTGTCAATATGTGGTGTGTGTACAACACTCCAATAAGCTAGTTGTGCTCCTTGGTTCAATGGCTAAGAGTTCTGCCACAGCAGGGGCCATGAAAGTTAGCTAGTGTTACACACCACATCTGTGACACAAGAAAAATAACAAACATCATAATCACTGGTTGATCATTCTTATCAGGGAAGAAAGTTAGGATTGTTGCTAAACAGAGTGAATATCTCTGCTTTAAAGTATACACTCAAGCTGTCACTCTTCATGCCAGACCCAAGGCAGATGTGACCTGCTTAGCTAGTGAGCCTCTGCACACTGAAGACTTTAAATCTTGTGGGTGTTATCATCACAATGCTTCAGCTTCTTCTTTTGTAATTTCGTGTAACAGTGATTACTTACCTTACAGTCCTGCCCTTACAGGGAGGACTATGTTTGTTAAGCATATTGAGATCAAGTGTAATGTGATTAAGAATATCTGCATTAACTTTAGATATGTGTATTGCAAATAACTACCACTAAAACAAATCTTCCAGTGACTGAAACTGCTCACCTCTTTGGGAACAGAGAAGAGAAAGTCCAGAGAGTCACACACAGGTCTCATCTTTATCTGCTTTACATAAAGATGCTATGTGCTTTCAAACCCTATAAGTAGAAGTTTCAACAGACTTTCTGCCTTATTCCCTGAACATCTACTGGGATGTGAAAAAAGACCTGGTACTCATTTTATAATTCTAGTTAAAGAAGTTCTTAGGAGTCCTTAGGAAACACTCAGGGATCCTTCTGGAGCCTAAGGTGATGTGCTACAGCCAGAAGTACTACTTTTTTCAATCATTCTCCCACAGAAATATTATAAAACAACTTGGAAGAAATATTGTGAGGTTCACTGCCTCCACAGAGAGTATTTGAGCTCATATTAATCAAGAATGCACAACAGAAATTTTCCAAATTGTACTTAAAAGGCAAGGGTATGAATTGTTCCATATGCTGGAACACAGAATAGTATTTTGCAGTATTATGAATTTACTTGCCTTTCTCTCAGGATTTAAAGTTTGGTAATAAATTACAGATTTTTTATTTTTTTTATTTTGCTTTTTCATTTTACGTATCTGTAATTACAAGTGTTCAAATGTAATGTCCCCAGAATTAAAACTCTTGCATTAAATTTTTGCCCAAGGCAAAGTTGTTTTTTTTTCTGAGTCAAATAAAGATTTGTAATTAAATGCAGGCCAACTCTCTCATACTGTTGTTCAAAATGATGAACTACTTTCTGAAATATAATTTGTTAGCATGTTACTAATTAAACCATTTAGCACACAGGTCAAGGCTTTTCAAAGTAAATAAAAGTAGGTGCACTTTTTCAGGAGAATTTTTGTTCATCTTGTTCTTTAAAAAAGAAAAGGGTTAAAATTTCTCTATTTTTGGGAAAATACAGGTGACACAAATGCACTCCAAATGCGCAAAATAGGTGAACAACAGCTTCTACATGATTACTTTGGAAGAATGGGTGTTAAGAACTGTGCCTATGTTGAGCACTACACTTACCCATCCTTAGTTGCACAGGCTTCACGGTGAGGAAGAATGCCAGAGCAAGACCCCAAGAAGAAAATATGAAGCCCTAAGTATTATCTGCCCAACATTTTAACAGGTTCACATACTTCAGAATTATCAGAAACTTCCAAGGATACTTGCTGTATTCACACACAGGGTCACAACAAATCAGATTGTCGGTAATTGTTCTTAAATTCAGTTCTCCAGAAGGTATTTATGGAAAGAGCTTTGACGAAAATGTGATTGTGTTCCTTTTATTTCTCTCTATTTTAGCCTTATTAAAGGGAGAAACTATGCATCTGAAAAGAAAAGCATGAAGAGGAGACCCCATAGCTATTACTTTGGAGAGCTGAGAGGTGGAGAATGAAAAAGCCATTGGTCTCAGTTTTACTACCACAATGGCCTTTTATGAGAGGGATTAGATACGCCTAGAGCTGGTGCAGCATTCAGCGCTGCCCTGGACAACAATCTGGAAAGAAAGACGATAAAAATCAGTTTGTCATAAGGCTAAATCACCACAACCAGCTAGATTGGCTTTTCAGATTGTTTTTCATTTGAGGAAATGAGTAAAACCAGAAAGAAATCATAAAATATGGCTTAAAAGATGCAAAGGTATTTCGGAGGTTTTTTTTCCTTCTCTCTCTCCCTCTTTTTTCTTTTTCTTTTTTTTTTTTTTTTCCTGCAAGAGGTAGCATTCAGAAAACATGTTGAGCGAGTTGAGGCATTAAAAAGATCAGTCTTTGGTTGCTGAATGAAAGACTGTTGTGCGTGTGACTCACATACTAAACAGAAATCTGCCTTCAAAGCCTATTTTACTGCCTAATTATATATACACAAAATGTAGCTGTCTGTTTCAATCAAATCCTAGGAAAAAGAATAAAACTCCTCTTAAGATGCATTTTTCATGGTTTTTTCATAACCTTAGAACACACACTGCTAATGCAAAAAGGGGGAAGTACAGCTGCAAGGTCCAGATAAGGTACTAGTAATTGTTTTTCTTTTAATTATTACTTTATAAAGACATTATACCTCCTACTCAGAATGAAGGAAATCAGTGTCCTGTCTTTTTTTCATTTTTTTTACAGTTTTTCCTTTTTTTTTTTTTCCCCACTTTTCTCCAAGAAAGCTTGTTATGTATTTCAGTAGCAGCCAGCAGCTATGGAAAGTACTCTTAAGCTGCCTTGGTTAATAAGCTTTCAAGCAGAATCTAGAAATTCCAGTCCTCTACATAACTTTGTATTGCACTGAGCACTCAGTAGGAACCAAATGAAATATAGAGTGAAAGAATGCACCATAAAATATAAAATAATTGCTGGCAATCATCTCTCTTGGAAACTTTCAAGCTGGACAACATGTGTGAGCCATTTCTACTATGAGAGATGAAAAGCCCCAAACTGATTTTAGCTTTTCCTGCAATAATGTATGTGTACATGTGTGATTATATGTATATAAATACTTTCTTTTTAATAATTTACTATTCAGAGGTCTTTTTAATAACTTCAACTGTAAAGTTTCATAAGCCATTCCTCTTGCAGATACAAATCATTAAAATGAAATTATCTCTTAATGGCTTTTCCAATATAAATCTAATTAGTCCTTAAAAGTTTCTTACTCTGAAGGTATCACCGGATATCTCCATGGGAGGCTGAAGCAGTAGAGATAGACATTTTTTCTGCAAATAACTGTGCTAGTGGAAAAGGTAGAGCCCATCACCTGTCTGGGGATGTTGCATCTTATTCTTCCTGACCTGAACACTCCTTAGACCATTCCAGCCCAAATGACATAAATTAGCAAATCTAATTTCCCCACCTTTCAGTAGCTAACCCATTTAGGCAGAAGAGAATTATAGAGGACTTTTACTGGAAGAGGTGAAGTTTAGTAACTTCTGGGAAGAGGCACTGGAGCTCTGTGATAAACAAGTCACAATAGACTTAGAAAATAACTCCATTTTATCTGCATTGGCTCTTTACAGGTTGATAGTCATATTCTGAAACTGCCTGTATTTTTTTTTAAACATTGATTCTGGTAGGATATTCTTGCTAACTACTAGAGGTAATAAGGTCAAAACCAGTAACTGAAAATTTAATTCAAACCCACATTTTCTGTACCAGCCACGGGGACACCAAGAAGGTTGATCTCTTAGAAACTGGGCAACGTCTGTTAATTACAGAATTAACTAGATAAAACGCCTGACATGTTCTGCTGTGCAATGTATGTGCATTCAGCCAGAAGTTTTCTGGCAAATCTTTCTCCCACCTAATCAACGTCTGGTAATATGAACTCCTGACATTATGCAGGGTGAGTGGGTAAGATCTGGGAGTTCTGGTTGGTGTGGCGAGCTTGCTTCAGCTACATAATGTCCTGGCGAATGGGTCTCACTCAGATGGATTGTGTCTTCTCTCTCCCAGACTGCTTACAATAGAGGCTTGTTGAACATAATGACTGTACTTTAGCCAGACAATAGGTATGCTAAGGAGATTAGCTGAAGCTACTTCCCTTACCTGCCTGCAGGGAGGGAATTTGGAGAACAAATATAGAACAAAAGACTTACGGATCGAGTGAAGTTACTACAAAGTACGCAGGGGTGTGACTTTAGCGCATACTGACTGCTTCTCTCTTTCTCATGTGGGCATCCTTTGTGCACCGTAAGGGTGCAGCTCAGCCAGACGCTTGAGCTGCTCTAACAGCTTGCTGCTGCCAAAAGGGGCAGACCCATTCTTCAGGCCTTGTTTTCCCACTTTTTTTGCAGCCTTTCAAGCTGTGTGGTCTCATCCTCTCCATTGCACAGCTCTGGCACTCATTTGACCCCTAAGTGAGTCAGTGGAGTTTGTTCAGCCAACAAAAAACTGTTGACTGTTTTGTGGGGTTAGTTTGCTGCTGGCTCAGTGAGCTGAATAAGCTCACTCTGCAGTCAGAGGGGTAGTTATGTCACCTCTAAGGGGGTCACTGGCAGCTTGAAGGGTAGGTGAGAGTGAGGGGAGAGGAAGTTGAGGGCCGAACAGAGAAGGACCACCCCTTTAGTTGCAGTAGGCCATGAAACCCTGAATTGCGCCATTTCACCCAACTATACTGTAAGGACAGAGATGTGCCTCTTCTCAGACTGCTGTCCCAGCTGCCTTCTGATCTGCCACCTGAACTGCCAAAAAAACCACATCTTAAACATAAACCTATATAGTTCATTTTGCTGGGAGCAAGCTAAGACTTACTCTTAAAAGTTCCTCATTAGATGGGATAGGTAAAACCTTTTGGTACCCAGGGATAGAAACCACTTCCTCTGGCATGACTGCTGTTTAAATAAACACAAACAAACAAAAAACCAAACAAAAAAACCATCTACCTCTGTCCTGAGAGCATATGCACTGTGAGGGATTTAGTGCAGAAGAATGACTGTGCCATAAATTCACAACGGTATACTTAGCAGTAAGTTCCTCACTGGGGAAACAAACAAACAAACAAAACAAGGCAAAGAAATCAAGGTGCTGGAACAGGTATTCCCAGAGACACATGGGAAATCTTAGGCTAATGAAGGGAAGAAATAAACCTGCTTCCATAGCAAAACAGAAAGAACTGGTCAACATGTGCAATAGATGAGAGGCAGAGTTTAAGGCAGTAAATGATTTGGAAGATAAATGGTTTGGAAGACTCACACAGAATATTCTGGACCAGGACACTCGTACAGAAGAACATTCCAATATAATAAGAAAATAATAAGAAATAATGGCAAAAGTTGCTGTTTCTTATCTTGGTCTGTGTGTTTTTATGTTGAGTGTAATTCACTGGCTGGACCTAAAGTAAATCTCTTTATGACATCTCTAAGATACAGGGAACATAATACGAAGTACTGATTTCTTGCCATGTTGCTCACTGGTTTCTTTCCTTGCTTCTGGGCTGGCTGCTTACTTGTTGAAGCACTGTATGTTTGTCTCAGACTCACCCATGGAGACTGCTTTGTGCTATATATCCATTTGCCATCAGTGCATCAGTCTCGGATGCACTCACTGGCACACATAGAGCCATAGGTTTTCACAAAAGGATTTCAAAAGTGTTATTCTTCACTGTGAATGTGACAAACCCAGAGCTTTTTAATTACATTCTTGACATACTCACTTTGTCTCTTCAGCTCTAAATTTGACCATGGAGAAATATCTCAAAGAGGCATCCTTACTCCTAGGGCTGCCTAGTACTGTCATACACCATTAATTCCATATCCATAATGAGATATCAGTCATCCAATCAATCAGTCAATCAACCTCTCAATTTTTTAAAAAAGGCTATCAGAGAAACATTATCAGGTTGTCACAGTAGTAGAACTTTAAACAATAGCAATACTGCTAACCCAGCATAATACTATGACATCACCTAAAGCTAGTGGGACAGTTATTGGTCCACCTGTCTCACATGAAGTCAGTCAGAAACTGATTTCCAGAGACAATGTTATACATGTGGTTTTATATCTTGTAGACATGCAAGGTCCTGTCAGTTGACTTTAAATTTGAATTTATGAAGGTGTTGAAAGCAAATATTCTCAAAGACAGAAAAGAGAGAGGAAAATGGTTTGCTTGGGGGTTTCTTTATTTGTTTTAAAGTTTTCTTACCTCTTATGTTCCATATAGTTAAAAAAATTCAAGAAAGTGGGGCTTATTTTTTCAAACAGGCGTTCAGAAATATCCCTTCAGAATAAGTGGCAGAAGCCCAGATATGACAGAGGTATCTAGCAGACAAACCAGTAGGTACAGGTGTAGTATGGATGAGTGTAACTTCAAGTGTCATACATAAAGTTTGTAGCAGACGTAGGAGCATAGTCTAAATCATTGGACTCCTACCCATTCTGTAAGAGAACACCAGAGTACAGGTTTGGAAAGAACACTGTACAGCAACTCCAAATCCTTGCAATTGAAGAAAACCATTTAATGAGTGTTTTAGAAAGTGTATAGATTATGTATTATACATACTAATGAAACACTGTAGGGCACAGAATTCATTCCCAAGTTCTGTGGCAAAGATGAGACCTATATGCAAGCAATGAAAGCCACACTAATAGTATGTCTCAGGAAGGCAGCAGACTTTTTTGCTTTTTCCCCAATGTTATAAGCCTCTGCAGAAGATGAGAACTTAACAAAAACTTTCAGACAACCACTGGAAAAAGATTAATTCTGTAGAGGAACATCAAGAGTACATGCCATTCAGATCTGAATAAAGATTGTTTCCAGACATCAGTTTGGCATAAAGTTGTGGAAAATACATGAAACACATGTCTCATAAATTTCATTGCTACTAGAAGCATCTCCTATGTTTAGCTGTGACCAGTGCCTCTGATGATCTGGAACATTCTTTTTTAAGTGCAGAGACTGTCTTACTGATTTTTGCACCGATCCATTACAAAAAGCCCACTCTTCCTTCATGAAAGTTCACAGGGAAAGAGATAAAAAACTTTATAGTATATGAACTCTTGAAAAAAACCATTCCAATCCTACTAAAGCTTGTAGAGTTTGGTTCTAGGCCTTTTTTTCAAGATGAGGGTCTTTACCAAAATGAGATGCAGCTTACCTTTTCTGTAGAAAACAGCCTTTCCTATAGAGGATCCTGAGGACCCTAAGCCGCTAATATCCCTCTTGCACAGCACAGAAGTCAGGTAAGGAGTATGGTACTTTGCAAGGAGAGAGGATTGCCATCAATGTGCTGACCATTGAGCCCCAGCCAGGAGCCCTTTTATTGTTCTGATGAGATAACTGTTTAAGCACGTTTTATTTACTACTATGGTTCTGTAGGGATGTATAAGGCCACAACCATATACAGCTGCATTTAGGGAAAGCCCAGATTTTGGATGTTGACTCTATGAAAAGAACTTACTATTATCACTGAAAAAGAGGATATTGCAAGCCTTTGATAGCCCACTGCAGAATGGCAAAATAACATTAATCTTCCTGCTATACTTCTGTAGTTCAGCAGATTAGTTTTCATTCCTGTTGCTGAATTGCCTAGTTTCCTTTTTTTCTTTTTTTTTAAATATGTATCTAGCACTTCTGACACTTCAGCATATTCTCAAGACAGAGATAATTGACTGTAAACCTCATGTCATTATAGTTCTTTTACTTGGGGTTTCCATAGGGAATTATTTGTGCCTCAGTTATTCTTTTCTGACAGTGTAACATGATAAAAACAAGCAAACATTTAAGAGAAATCTGTAAGAATGGACAGAAGAATTGTGGCAGTCTACCATATAGAAGATAAAGGTATAAGATAAAATTTTATCTTTTACTTTTACAGCAACAGCAGCATGAAGTATGAAGCATTATGATACTAATGTATGTGCACATACAGAAAGAAGAATATGAAAGGATAACCAATTTTAAATATTCTTTGATTATTAACTTTGCTGTCTTAAAATGCTGCAGGATTATATTACCTGTGTTTTAAAAATCCCAGAAGCTTAACTTACCTAAAATAAGAAGATACACTTCTTAAAAATATAAGTAAAAAAAAAAGACTCCTGCAAGCCAGAAAGGATATTAGTGGTTAATATAACATTTCTAAAAATGGGTTAAACTAAGGAGACAGCAACGAAGCCTTATATGTAGATGATCTGGCAACAACATAGTAGGGAAAATCTCAAACCATTCTAAAAGTTTGCTACAGCACTAACATATTTTGTTACAGTGCTCTATTAGTCCTTCAACAAATGTCTAATTTCAGATCTGCTTCACATGCTTTCCTTGCAGGGTTTAATGTACGTGATTAATCTTGACTCGACTTAATACTGCTAGGAATGTGGCAATGACCTCAGCTGAACACTGGCAAAGTGATTAATGTTACATGAACTGGGATATTTTTTACTCAGGATCCTGAATAAACACATACCGTATTCCATTACAGACCTTTGCTCAATTGAAAATGTACTGTGGTTTCAAAGAGTAATGTTTCAGATGCAATAAACAACGTTAGAGGAAACATGGCTCTTGTTAAAGAAAATGCTGTTTCAGGCTAAAGCCCCAGTGATCATAAAAGATATATGATGCAATAAACAAAATGAACCACAGGCAAGACAGGTCCACTTGATGACTAACCACTGATTGAATTTTCTAACACTCCTAGATATTCTGTGAGATAAACTATTCACAAAAGGTCCCTATTAAATATAAGGTTGTAATTTCTTTTTTATTTTTATTGTGAGGTCCAAGAACTGTATGAATGTTCCCTATTGGTTGTTTGTGGGTTTGAATTTTTTACGATATGAGAAGACAGGCAAACAGTTGCTATGATTGTCAAATGTCCTAAATCAAGTAGAGAAAATGCAATAAAACACAGTTTCCATGGCAACACATTGTAACCTGGTACCTCTGGATTATGAACCAGCTCACATCTATGATCATTATTTGTTGACAAGCATAAACTGAGCCTAAAAGCATTAATTTCGAAGGTAAAACTGGAATGTTGAGCTAAGTAATAATAACATTTAAATACTTCCAAGCTACTGGCAGCAAATCATGGCTAGTTATGTAGCCATTTACATAATGTTAATAAGCTAACTGAAAACGCCTTCATTTTCAAGCCTTTCAGGAAAGATACAACAAATATATACCTCTCCAAACCTGCAAATAGTAATTGGCATGTATTCTACACTGCTAAAGGAATACAACAGGACCAATTATACAGAGTTATATGCAAGATACTATAATAAAATGAGATTTTGATTTGCCGTTGCTTGACAAAAACTTGGGAGAAAAAAAAGAAAACAAATATAAAAATAACCTTTGAAAATCTGTTTACCAAGCTCATCTTCTTTTGCACACTATTTTTCCTACTACTCATTAGACTTTTTTTGTAGGTTGCTGTGAAGCACTAAAGCAGAAAAATTATTTGAGATCATTCTGTTTCTAGAGAAGATCCAGTTTAATAGTCTGTGGCTTTTCTCCATGAAAGTCAAGGTCTGTAAATTTTTTCTGGAAATCTGCTGCTGGCTTATCAACAGGCAGGAGTGGATATTTATCTTTCTTCCTGCTAACTCAAAATCCCTGCTATTCAAATGCTTTGATGTAACTTACTTTCATCCTGTGTCTCTTGAATATACTATATTGTTGTTGGATTTCAGAGAAGAGCTTGAGAAAATAGATCCTAAATATATAGTTGCATTCCTAGGAACTCAGGGCCATAGCTTAGGGGGCTATGTAAAGAAAGATAAGTGTCCCCTTTTAGATAAAAAAGGCCAAATTTGACCATCACTAAACACACTGGAAGGGGCCAAATCAATAAACATATTCAGCAGCTTTGGGAACAATGAAAGCACACAGCACAGCACAACCATCTATGTGAATGTGTTTAGTTATGTGTTTAGTTATGTGAATGAATAAGCCCTTAAAACACAGGTTGTTTGTGGGGTTCTTTGTTGGTTGGTTTTGTCTGTTGGTTTTGGTGGGTTTTTTTGTTTATTTGTTTTCCTCTTGGTTAGGAGACAACCACTTTGTAGACATTCCTGCAATGTTTTGTAAAAAAGCTCCTGTTAGTTACAGAAATAAGTGCCTTACAGAGGTGTCTTTAGCAGAGCAAACTTACTTCTTCATAATCACTATTGTACTTCTTCATAATCACTATGTAAATATCCACTTGAAGGCCCCTAAAAATACAAGCTTCCCGGCTTTCTTTACATAAGATGATAGCCGTAATGTATCTTAATGTCTATAAGTAATGCACTAATTCTGATCATCATTATGCCTTACACATTTTAACATTTTCTATGGCTTAGGGAAAAATACAGAATTGGCTTTCATACAGATGCAGTGGATCTGGAATTTTGTTTTTAAAAGATCACAGATGTTCCCAGACATTGTCTGGGTACCTGAAGGGCAACACCAGTCCCTTAATGGACTAGGGCAAAGTTGAAGTAAAAAAGATAGTTACACCTATTTTTAGAATGTTTTATGCTGCCTTGAGATTCTTACAAGTTCAGTGATTCACTGAATGATGTATCATGCTTGAAAAGAATCTTCAGCACAAGAGAACAAATTGATATTTACAGAGCCATGTAGTCCTTTTCACTTTATCAATTTCCTACCATAAATAAACTCCATGAAGAATTAGCAACTAATCGTTGTGATTCTAGTGGGAGCACAATTTTGGTGGGTTTTTTTGTTTTGTTTGTTTAGTTTGGTTTTGTTTGTTTGTTTTGGTTTTGTTTGTTTGTGGTGGTTTTTTGTGGGGTTTTTTTTGTTGGTTTTTTGGGGGGTTTTCTGTTTGTTTTTTTCTTGGAGATTCAGTGGCACGAATAGAAACCAATGGAAAAGCAGAATCTCTTTTGCAGCTGATTACCACAGAAGCAAAACCTTTATCTACTAAACTCTCTGTGATCTCAACAAACTGTTCATAGCTTGAATCTCTCTTGTTTTAGACAGAATAAGCATCCTACTTGGATTGTTCCTCTTTTATGAGTATCTACTTCAGGTGCTGGCACTTCTGCACCAGACAATGGAAGTTTCCACATGAAGGGCTCTCTTGCTCTCTGTTCCACAGCTTTTTAGATCTCAATACTTTCACCTTTCCTGCATATTGCATCTTCTTTGTAGTTTGCTAATTATAAGGTGATTTTGGAGGTAAAAAATAGAATTTTTAGATAGAATCTGAATTATCAGGGTGATTTCTGAAGCATATTTCTATCTAAACAAGGAACCCTATAATCCTGTATGTGGATAGATAACCACTACAGTTCTCAAGACAATACTAAATGTTTGAGCAGTGCAGTGATAGACAAAGTATGAAAAGCTTCAGTTTATATAGATATGTATTTTTCTCAATTACATTGCTAAGAAAAGTGAGTTTAGAAGAAGGAAAACTATAATGGCTAAACTGTAGTACAGGCTTTTTTCAGAAAGTAGTAGGCTATTCTGATTTTTAGGGTGATGCTTATACTGTCTTTCTTGAAGGAGACACTGTAATTTCAATCAAGTATTCTTCAATCCATTTCAACAGCATTAGCAGGCACAAAGTTTGGTTTTAGTGGTGGTGGCAGAAATATCTCTCAAGGATCTGGCACTTCTTTTGGGGAGACTCAGCAGACCTTGGCTAGCTGCTTTGTTTTACAGGTTGATCTTTTTGCTCCATGGTGGTGCTAATTCTGCTGATTTTTAGAACTGAAGGTGGTGTGGGCTTGTTGCACTGCTACTTCTTTTTTAATATGATTTTTTTGGTCTACATTGTGCCTTGCTCAAAAGTCAGTAGAGTTATCTGGAAGTAAAAGCAGAAGAATGTAACTGTGGGTTGGAAAAGCACAAGAACATCTATTTTGCCCATTAAATTCCCAATTAAACATATCATTGTTCCAAATTCATTTAGAAAGGCCAATGCATGGTCATGTGCTTGATGTTACTAAAGCAGAGCAGTTCATAGTTGGTATATCTATTCTGCTAAGTGTCTGATACACAAACAGGAAATGTATACATCCATCTTTAAGTGGTGAAATCAAAATCTATAGGAAAGCTTTAGGCTGCAGGAACTGTTTAATATTTGACACAAAATAGATATTTAGAGATTTAAAGGCTGAAAAACTAGAACAGATCCATTGACCTATTGTGTCTTTTCATTCAAACACTATATATGCTGCTATGGATGTTCATAGCTGTGTTCACTTTCAGTATGTCATGGCATATATGCTCACAGTTTCATGCTAAAAATCACTGTGAAATTTGTTAAGCAGAATTAATAAACGTAGGAAGTATCTACTTTCTGTATTATCTATCACGTTTAAAGTGTGTAGCTCACTGAGTTCAGCAAGAACTTGCTCAGACAAAGCCAGATTAAAATCCAAGTGAAACCAAATGAAATTACATCATACGTGAGTTCAAAATTGGGCCTTCTGCATCTTGGCCTTTAACACCTGTCTCTGATTCAAAAGTAGCTTCATATACATTACAGAGTATTTCAGCTAACAGGGATAATCTAAGTTACAAAAGCTTAGAAGTAATAGTCCAATATAAAACTCGAGTGTTTGTACTGTTGCTTTATCCAAGAGACATTAGAAAGGATGAAAATACAAGTGGTAAATTAATGGTTTTTGGGGTGATGTTTTAAAAAGCTGCTACTTCACGTTGCAACCTTTTGCTTGTTACTGTGCTCCCTATCAAATGTTGAAGAAGGACACAGAAACACTGTGAAACAGCCTGAAGTACTGACCCTGTTTGCTGCACTAGCCCTAGCAGAGCAGCCATGACCTCTAGGATAAGATCAAGACCCCGCCTCTTGAGCACCAACCAACAGGTCTAGCAGGGCAGCCCACTCATTGCATCCCCAGACTACTTTCTGAGCCCTGGAGGCCCAACAACAGCTGGAAAAGCTGTTTGGAAGTCCTCCACCCTTCACTGTCCAGGCCTGCCTCATGAACAGCACATTACAACCCTAAAGGTTTATGACATTTGCATTTATGCAATTATGACTATTGACTTACACATATTAAGAGTATGTAGCACTGGAAGCAAAATTTTTCTGGCTTTTTTTTTTTTTTCTCCTCAGTGCTTCACAGAGAATATTTTTAACTTTGCTTTAATTAATTGACTATTGGATTGGATTTAGAAGTGATGTATTTGCCTAGCTGCAAGTGTGAGGGCTGTATTCTCTAACTCTAACTTCACAGAATGAAGCAGTAACTATCATAGCCAATCCACAGCATTTAGTTTTCTAAGCTCAGTTTTGAGAGGAAAAAAAAACAAACGCTTCTATCCTGGGAAAAGAAATAAGACCAAACAAAACTTGAGATAGTTGAAATTATTATCTATTCAGATTAGGTGGGTGAAGCAAAGGCTACTCTGCTGGTATGCCCTTGTTCTGCCTCCTCTTATCATTAGTAATTCTATTCCATTCTTATCTGATTATGCAGGGACACATTAACTCACTGGCAAATGAGTATGCTATGGAAAGAACTGCCTCAAATGCAAATTAAACAGGAGTTGCTGATACTGAACACAAGGAAGCTTCTTGTACTCCTACCCGTCTGCTGACAAGGAGCTGCCAACCACTCTGACAAAATCTACCCTTCCTACAAAAATAAAAGCCCTAATCTATCAAATATTGCAGAAATTATGCCTTTCCCATCTCCTTGGATGAAGTCTGATATTCAAACCCTTAACATTCAGACTTACCACTTACCTGACATTATATTTTTGAAATGCCACATTTCAACCTTTAAAATAAAGCAAAGAGCAAATGTAGATTGCAGGTACACGTCAAGCCCAATTGTTGAGCTCATAGACACACTTAAGCCTGATCCTCTGAGGTTTTTTATTTGTCCCAGGTCAGTTTAATGATAACAGTAAAACTCAAGCACTTTGCAGGATTGAACAGATGGCAAAAGAACGATCATTTTAGTGTAATTTATCAAGGATCCCATGCGAGTAATCTTTCTAAGGTTCACTAACACCCTATGTCCCCAAGCTTTAAGAGTAGAAAGTATAATCTGTGTGAGAAAAATTAGAACAAACAAACATAAACAAATAGAGATTAAAGGTAGTTCCAAATATACAATACACCAAAATGCATGCACACACACTGGAAAACTACTAATGGAATTTTTCCATTTCGCTAGTATTCAGTTTTCACTTTCAATACAAAGTCATCATAAAGTTGTATTGAGAGCTCTACTGTGTAATTTCTGGACATTTTGCTTTATCTACCAAAGTGGTTTCATGATGAACATACTACCATACTTTAAAAAAATTATATTTATTATTACTTTCTAGTGGAATGAAAGTCTAGGTAGACAGAAGACTGTGCTATGTAGGATGCTTTTCTGTGCTCTTTGAATACTTACCTGGCCTGATTTGCAGGCAAAACAAGGATCTGTGCCTCAAGCCAATGCATGCAAAGCACATTCAGCATTCAGGACTATTTGGTTCTGAAAGTGCATGCATTTGTATATGTTCATAAGCCATTTATGTTAAGCGGGTACTTGAATTGTGAAGAAGTGCACCTGTTGAGATTGAAAAAAAAAACTTGGATACTTTGTGAAATTCACAATCAAGACTCTTATTTTGCATTTGCAATACAAAGCATTTAGGAAGCAAGCATGGAAGATGGCAAGCACAGCAAGATAGAAATACACAGGGTAAAAACGGCTTGTGTTTTTTGAACTGCTTTCAGGAAAAATACACTGATTTGCTGGGTACTATGTGAGCAGACTGAATGTAAACAATTATTTTCTATTTTGTATACATCATGTCACAAACAACATACCTTTTTAGTTTGTTTTTTTTTTTTATCTGACACTGTTTTATTTTACTTCGTCTTTCAGATTAAAGCAACAAAATCTAAGAACTGGAACAGTATGAACTTACAATTTGTTTAATACTTTGACTTTCCAGAGCTCAAATACCTCTGATCCATTTGTTTCATGGTGTTAGTTGGCTTAACCTTTTCGGATTTCTCCAAATGAAATAACTTGAGCTGCAGCACACTGTTTGCCAGGGATTTGAAGTCTGGAAGGCATGGAGAAAAAAGCCACTTAGCTCCTGCATTGTGTTGAGAAAATTTACTCTCATTTGTGTGTTAGACTCCTGCTCACCTGGCTTCATTCTTATTATTATGCCAATTCTACCTGTACAATATGCTGTCTTTTCTAACACTAATTCTGTTAGCTGCTTGAAATGTACAGGACATGACTAAAAAGAATATTAAACATAGTATTCTATATGAATGATCTTTCACTATAAAGTGAAGTGCAAAAGTAACAATTCCTGTCTATATTCTGTTTTTGTTCCATGGAGACTACTGAAGGTGTGGTTACTGTATGGAAGCATCTCCTGTATTAGAACACTCATGTTCTTTGCATGTTATTTTAAAATGTACCTTCTTTCACTTTGACACAACACTGTGGCTTTTCGTTTTCCAACAAAAGGAATGAGAAAGAGACCAGCAATACCATATAGTAATTCAACTAGGAACAAATAATAGAAGTCACAACTTACAGGGTAGAGGACTTTAGCAGCTCTGAAAATGAGCTGCAGCTTATGGCGAATAGTCAGCTGAATAACAAACCTGAGTGACAGTGAGATAAGATTCAAGAGATGAAATTTCACCATTACACTTTTCTGTTTTTGTTTGTTTATTTCCTTGTTGGTTTGTTTTTTGTTTTGTTTTGCATTGCTTGTTTTATTTTGTTTTGGAGTGGAGTGGTTGATATATGAGCACTATGTTTGATATAGGAGTGGGATATTTGATATTTGGAAGAAAAGGCAAAGAAGAATCAGAATACAAATTGCAAGACTAGAAAATAAGCCTCTCAGTGAAAGACCTGGGGTGTGTTTTCATTTTTTTTTTACAGAGAAGTTAAGTGGGAGCATTGATCATAGTTGCCAAATCCTACAAAGAATCAGAAATTGAATGATACAGAGCTCCATCAGAGATAACCAGCATGGAATGATTCTGCTATAAACTTAAACTCAGTCCATCTCAGTGCAGTCTTGGTGGGAGACATTCCCTTTAACAATAAAGGTAATTAATTTTTTTTACCATGTGAGAAGACTTTTGATAGATTCTCCATTGCTGGTCCAAACACCCTGTCCCAAGCAATAAGGGGAATATGTGTTTAGTTCTGGACATGGCCTGCAACAACTTCTTCAGCTTTTTTATTCCAGGTTTCTTGACCAGCAGTACAGAAACAATGCTGTGCAGGGCTTCTTTTTCTGAGGCAGTGAGCTGTTCTAATCACCCTCTCATGGCAGAAAATTCTTACAAAAATATAGTAAATGTCTTCCCTGCTAGACTTAGAGAAAGAGAACAGCAAGAAGCAATACAGGGCAACCACTTGCCAAAGTATTTTGTTTCTGCTGCCATGAGGAGCAGTCACCACCCCCATCCACAGCCTGGCAGAACATGCAGGCATCTATCAGGGTTGAGGAATGTGTGACAAGGCTGCTGAACGCATCATCTGTGATTTATTTGTCATCCTAATCCCACGTCTCTCCCACTGCGGTGCGCAGCAGTAGCTTCCGTGAGTGATGTAGCAATCATTTAGTCCTTGCTTCGGACTGAGGGAACAACACGGGTGCTTCTTCTCTGTGTTTTGGCAGTGTTTTTTTTTTTTTTTTCCTAATAGGAATACACAGCTGAGGAAAAACCAAAACCAAAACAAACCAAATAAAGAGCAGTGTTTCATTTTGTGTGAGTTGCTAGGCAGCCTTCAATTCATGATGACATTGAAACACTAGTTACCCTGCTGGGACAGGCTCTGTTTCTAAATAAAATAAAGGCCCATATTATTTTAATCTCTTTTTGGATAGCTTCATTTCAGATGGACCAGCTTTGCACTATCAAATGCCCTTCAACAGCTTTACCTGAGTCTCCACATTATCCTGAGGTCAAATCAGGAACCCCATTTAGCCTTATCATGGTTGTCTCCAAGCAGAGAAAGTACTGTCAGAATAGTAGGAAATAACTTCAAATAATGACTGTAAATTCTGAGGTTTTGGTTCTCTGATATACACATATAAAAACACACACACATGAAAAAACAGAGAATGTTTGCCAGGTGGTATGTTATCAAGTCTCTTGTAGCTCAAAAAATACTCTAAGGAAGATTTTATGGTGAATTTTTTCCAATTTAGCACAGTTATAGCAACTTAATATATGAGCCTTTTTCTTGGAGGAGTTTTTTCAATGGATCCTTATATAGCAACAATCTCTCTATCGTGACTGTGGGTTTGGAGTGGTATTTTTTTTATTATTATCTTTTAATCTAACAACTGCCACTGCAAAATAATTACTACTGTACCCTTCTTTCTCCTTCTACTTTTAATTTCGGTTGGATTGTGTGAAGTCTTAATGAAGAAGCAATCTGCGATCAGCACCTTAGAGCCTTTTATACTCTGTGCTTACAATGTTTTGATATAGTTCCCCCATCTCCCTCCTTCACTGCCTGGCAGTGTCTGCCGTGCTGCTGCTGAAGCTCTCTCTGGCAGGCTGCCTGGCAAGTAGCTCTCCCATAGATTTCAGCCTCCCTCCAGGAGTTGCCTGCCTTCAGCATAATGGGCAACATTGAAAGCAGTAAGACGTTCGGTCGACAAGGTCAGAGTGTCTTTCATTCCTGCAATAATCAACCAGTGTAGCTCTTCCTCGGACCTGGGGAGAGAGAAGATAGAGGTCAAAAGAGCAATTACATTTCATGTTGACTCCAGGAAAGGCTTGGAACACAAAACTGAAAAGAAAACAGCATAGGACCTCTCTCTCCCACATTCCTTTTCTGTTCATTGTTATTAGAACAGTGCAGCAACCATGTCCATTATAAGCACTATAATACGAAGAACCATTTTCCTCTGGTGGATGAGATCTTCTCAGTTGTTTAGCATTGTCAGCATATTGCAAGGTAATGTAAATGAGAAACACCGTGTATAACTAGATACAGTGAGTAAAGGCTATTAATTAGATTTTAAATGTTAATCCTAACCAACCACAGAGCAAGTACTTGTGCTAATTTAATCAGTAATCAGTCTTTGAATTACTGTAACTTTATTTAGCATTAGGACAATAATTTAGGGAATATAATTTAGATGGAAACATCAGTAATTTTCTTCTGCCATATTGTCATTACAAAGCTCTCTTTATTCGACCCTACAGCTGCTGGGCCTCATTATTGAGTGGCATTAATTGTAGTGACCATTGTGGTATTGTAGCTTTTAATTACTATTACTGCATAGCTGAGATCATTGCGAAATGCGTCATGTTTGTTTCACAAACATCTTCTGTTGCTTCCTTATATTCTTAAAGCGTAGTCTGCCAGAGATTTGTGAAAAAGAAAACAAGAACAAAACCACCCTATGAAGCATAAATATGAGACAGCCCTTAAAGCAGGGAAACTTGCAAACTCTAATATTAATGTGGTGTGATATTAGAAGAATGTAACTGATACATTTACTCATTGCCCTACCCTGTCTTTATGAAAGCTGAATTAGTCCAGTGTTGACAAAGGATTAAGAAACTTGGTAGTGACATTCCTCACAGTAAACAAAACCTCCCTCATTCCACATTTTACACTGAAGCCAGCCACTTCAAGAATATTCACTTCTTTGTTTCCAGTGATAGAATGCAAACATGGCTTTATTCCATGGTTTCCTACGAAATGAAATGTGAGAACAATGTCTCTATCCCACGGAACACCTGGTATTATTCACTCCTCTGTTGAAAGCACTGTATCACTAACGGGTTGAAAAACATATTTATTTTATCAACCATGGCAAGCAACAGGATTATTTTTTTTCTTTGCAAAATTATGGGTGCATGGTGACAGGAAAAGAGACACTAAGCTTTATTCAGAATCTTTTGGGAGAGTTTGATGCTCTGCAAGTACAATACAATGTGTAGCCAACACTTAAAAATCAGATGTAAACAGAACATTGTTATGGGCTAAGTCCTAAAACTTAAACCTCACCAAGGCAAAACAAATTCAGAATTCAGAAGCTATTGAATCAATGCCAAATAGGGATTTGGTTAGATGGTAGAAGCTGTTCACAGCCCAGTGGACTCTATTTCTTTAGCCCTATCAGCTCATTTCTCTGGCCGTGTCAATATTTTAGCCAGGGAATGGTGGTTAAGATTAAGCTGTGAGAGCTGGAACCATTTTCTCTTCCATTTTCTCCATGCTGGAGAAAAATGGTATTCAGCTGGCTGACATAAGCTTTTCTAACTGTGTTGTGTTTGGGTTTTTTAGCTCACTTATTAGAGTAATGAGTCTGAAGTGGGAATTCTTTGGTGTGAATTGTCAGGAAAGATACAGCCTTAAAAGGATGGTTTGGGATGGTATTGTCATGGAAAATTCTGCTGTCTCCCTTTTTCTTAAGTAAAAATGAAATTTACTGGTCTAGGGACAGATCAGAGGAAAGAAAGTATTGGTAAAAATGTTCTACAGGGAACAATCCTGCAATAATTATCAGCTAGGTAGTCTGTGTGGAGAAAGAGGAATTAAAGGAATAAAAATTTTAACTTTCTCATTACTGTTCTAAAAATCAAACACAATCCTTTTAAAATATAGCAAGATGCATCGATTTCCCCTTTTTTGAAGATGCTTTCCTACCATTATAACATTTTTGAATTATTATACATATATATGATACGCCTTCAAAATTTGCTCTTTCAAACAGATAAATTGCTCACCTCTGCATTACCTGGGATTACCTTAACAAAGGAGCTGCATCAATAAGTGGTCTTGATTCTGTACAATTGCCCTAATTAAAATAGGTGATAAGACAAGGCTATCCTGTAGAACTAAGAAGAGATTGCTTTATTAAAGAGGGACTTAACTGGATGACCTAATATTACACATAGAGATAGATATTACATATGAAGGAGAAAAATACACCAGTGGCAAATTTTTGCTAAGTCTATGTTACCTTTATGTTTCCATTCCTAATTTACTTTAAAAGTCCTGTACCAGTAGTATGAAGAATTTTTCAGTTATGGTTAATTCGTAAGATTAAGGAATTCATGGAGCCCTTGTGTCATGTAGCCTCATCAGGTACTGAAAATCTTAGGCTGCATGTTTAGGCACCTGTAAATTGGCAGTGATGCCAAAATCACAGCCATCCTCATGCACAGCTAATGTTACTCATTTCCTCTATTGTGCCAACATGTAACATGCCAGAAGGAGCATTTGTGAAGCAGAGACTAAAAGCAGCTAAGGGAACTGATCCATCTGCAAAGCACGGAGACAGCTTGTGCTGGGCTGTCTTTCAGCAGGATCAGTTTCCTGAACCTGGCTCGGGACACAAGCACTTCTGCTGCCTCTGGCTGAAAGCTGACACCAGCCTGGAAAGGTCCAGCCAGAGCTAATAGGCCAGAGACTTCTCCAACTGTAGGGATGGCATAGGTGCACCTCAAAGTATGGCTTTCATATGCTGGCATATATCTGTGATCTCTTCCCTTGACTCTTTTCTTTGTAATGGAAAATAGCTTTATTCCAAGCAAAATGCAACTATTAATTAGCTACATACATCTGATACTGCCATTATAAAAGCTCAGAGATGTATTTAAGCCTGTCATTTTTTTTTTCTAAAGCAGTGGCTGTAATCCAGGTTGCTTAACTGCATATCCTGAGAGCTGTAATTTTCAGAAAATTGCATCCTACTTAGTATGTGTCATGTAAAAAGTGGATACATTCAAAATGGTAGTCTTGGTGCACAAAGAGAAGATGATCAAGGCCTGCATGTGGATGAGTCACAGAGAGGTGAGATGTTCTGGCTGACCTCTCTCAGCAACTGTGGCAGAGTTCAGGGTAGAGCTTGTTTACTGGGATGAATGTTTGGGGTGGCTGGCTGAGTCTTATTAGTTTACTCTTTAGTTTCAATATAGTCACTATAAGAAATAGCTTAGAAAAGTACAGACCTCTCCATCAGCACATGACATAGTTCAATATGTTAAAATGTAATAAAGCCTTTCCAATAAGTCAGGCTTAAAATTCTCATCAACATTGTTCAGAATGGGAAAAAGACCAGTAGTATATAAAATGTGTGTATATGTTCTGTTTATGGAAATTAAGCAATATGAAACATATGGTAATGCCACATGGAAAGAAATATTTCAGAAAAAATATTTGCTAGAGGAGTAAGCTTGTCAAGGGAAGAGTTAGTGATGAAACTGTTTAGACAATGTGAAACATTTCAATCCAGACTTGCCCTAATTTTGTAACTTCATCTTTTATCGATAGGAACTATTAGTTTTATTTTATTTTCTGGTACCTATCCAGACTTCTTGGAATTCTCTGAAGTTTAATGCACAATCATGAATTGTCGTATGTCCCAATAAAAAAATGTCTTTATTCATTAAATTGTTTACTATACATTTCCCTGTTAAAAGATTCTCGTAGAACCATAAAGGAGGCTTAACATTAGCACAGCATAAAAAATCAGCTAAGTCACCCATAAGACTTGTAGACTATGTACAATGATAGCAATAGTCTGCAGAATGGCCCAAATAACAATGAAAACACAACATAGGAAACCACAGAAATGAGTTGACTAAACTACTCCAAAATCTTTTATCATCAGAAACTGCTCTGGAAACCAAACTGAATTCCTTTGAGGTTGATCATTATCTGACTGTGACAACCTGTAGAACAACTATCATGCAAAATCACCCTTGAGAATGACTCCACAAACATGACTAAAATCTCCATGTTAGCTGTTCCTAAATCTGCAGTGATGTCTTTCCAACAGCCTCTCAATCTTCATAAATTGCCAACAATATTTGCTTTAACACAGCTGGCTACCAGTTCTGGTTCTCTCTCTAGTCATTTAGAGAGATTCCCCTACCTCTGATCACACAGAAAAAAAATGGCTGTTTCTAAGAGCACACCTCTGGAAGCACTATACTAAACAGCACGTGCTCACACTGATCTGTCTCTGACTGCTCTCCTGGGTAATGCCAGTGCCCAAACTCCCATCAACATCATACAGACTGGAATGGAAAATGGACAGGTTTCTGCTGTCAGAATATTTCTTTCAGTGTTTCAAGTCATGGCTTCATGTCATTTCATGTTTTCCTCACTGAAACTAAAAGAGAGGGTAACCTACCTGTACTACAGCTTGTAATTACGCTACATGTTTTCTTTGACTGTGAAACAAGCTTAAGAAGTTCTTCCCCCTTCACCTGTCCTGGGCTACATGTTTCTACCTGCACACCAAAGGTTATTGGCCATACAACAAGCATGGTTCAGCAATCTGTTCCCTAGAGCATGAAATAATTTTGTTTTGTTTTGTTTTTTATTAAAAGAAACAAACAAACTGGGTTTTACTGCTTATAGGGCATCTGCAATACTAACATGGAAAGTTTTCCTGCAGCTTCTTTATTGTAAAAGAAGCAGTGCTTACCTCCAGGACAGACAGCATGAAGAACTGCTGAAGAAATGTGTGTGTAAACCTAGAAGAGACTGTGTGTAGGGAAAAACAGCACATTATGTCCTGGCACACACTGTAAGATTTGTATTAATTAAAGGCTGTTTCATGAAAAGTAATATACCATTTAAATAAATTAATACCAAATGGTGCATGAAAGAAAGTTGTGACTAATTTTATCTGGTGCTGGTCCAACTTAACAGTTATGATCTTTCAGAAATGGATTTCTGTATATTGTTGTTTTCCCCAAAGAACAGCGGGAAACATTGTTATGAATTTTGCAGCAGCTGTTGTAGAAGTTAGGAAGTCCACTGGTATAAATTATGACTCAGTTCTTACATCATGAAGTGCAGTTAACTCAAGTATATTTCTGGACAGAGGATGCTACTGTATTAGAAATGGGAGCAGTGAACCAGCAAAGTAAAAAAGCTGTGAAAGACTAGAGAGCCCAGATGAACACCACATATGCATGAGGACAGGCATTATTTTGGGTTTTTAAAATAAATCTGGGTAAGAAATATTTCAGAGAGGGTGTGCAAGAATGCTAAAGTATTACTAGTGACTCCTTCTATGGTTGCTGAAACTTCTTCTTTGTACTGGTTTCTCACAATCAGTACTCTTTACTCCCAAACAAAATCACACTTAAGACTTTATCAGACACAGAAATAATACCAATATATTTTATATGAAGGTCAGGGTACCTTTCAATGTGTCTCCTTAAAATTGTGACTTGGATATAAGGGAAGAGAATACTGCTGGCCATTGGATCCTGAGCTTCCCAGAATGCAAAGGACAATGGACACTTACGTTGTGCCCAATCCAATGAATAAATAATAAAAAAATAAAATTTATATAAATACTAATGTATTGAAATATCTTGAACAACAAACAATTGGAACAGCAACGAATGACTGAGTGTATCTGCTATCTTCAATTTTTCTGTGTTGCTCATGAGGAAAAGTAGTATTGAAAATACACACAGCAATGTGCAATGAAGTCTGGCCTGCTCACTTAGAAATTCAGGCACATGGTATGACTTCCTCCCATACTGACTTCAGTGACATGCTAAACCTATGATAGGTATTAAAGACCTCTAGTTGTAATTTTCTTCCTCGTTCAACATATAAGGGACAGAAAGACATGTAAAGGAACATCAGAATAATTCCTTCAGGCAAGTTTTAACAGTCATTGAGTGCAAAAGTATTTGTTCAATTTCCTTCAACAATTTTCTTGTAACTTTTCATAAAATTGAATCATTATCCACAGAGTAGGTGGTGTAATTTTGGTTATGATCTACATTTGCTCTTTTGCTTAGTAAATGGATGTAAGCCTCATTTTATCAGGCAAAGTCAATTCTGCTCTAGCAGTAGAATCACTAACAGCCTCATCATTTTTCATAAATCTTTTCATTGCTTTTTTGTTCCCTTTAGCTCCTTTCTTACAGTATTCAGTTTTTTTGTCTTCAACAGCTTTGCTTTTCTGTATTCTCTTCACTTTTCTGCTTTTGTCTTTTCGCTGTTTCTTTCTGAGTAAATGTTTTCCTGGTTCTCTCATCAGTTTGCAGCTAACTTTGCCTGCTTATGTTTCTCCTTTTTAAAGTTAGCATTTCCAGTATTTATCTAGTCCCACAGTCTTCTAATTCTGGCTTCATGTCCTGGGTGTCCTTCACCCTGTTGGGATGTGCCTAACTCTCACCATGCCCTCCATAAGCATACCATCCAACCCACTCAAGGACCTCTTTTAAGGACTCCACATAACTTAAAGTTGTCTGCTGTGGCTAGAGTGATTAGAGGTGTTTGGAAAAGATGGCCTTAAATAATGTGAGAATAGAGGTATCATGATAAAATTTGGAAAACCAGATGAACTAATGCATGTACCCATTATCAGATTAGTGAAGAAAAACAGGTTGTGCCTGAGAAAGCAGGTACTTAAGCTGACTCACCCACTGCAGTTTTACATACTGCTTTGGGCACTTTTGGTAGAAATTAAACAAGACATATAGAAAATACTGCCTTCAGACTTTACCAGTCTGGTGGTAAATTCCACTGATTTTTGGTGTCAATTTGCTGATGAAGTATTTGACCTGTTGATTTTAGTATAGTAGTCATAGATCTGAAAAAATGTATTTCATGTGGTAAGTTACTTTCCTAAAACAGCCATTATATATTACTGCAATAGTACAGAAGAAGGAGAGAAGTTCTCTTGGGTGTTAGAAGAGCTATGCTCTCTTCTACAGCTTTGAAAAGAGTTGCACATAAGCACATGCAGATAGAAATGAACTCTGTTGACACTGATGGAAGAAAGGAAGCCCTGGAATTAATAATTTCCCAGGAACAACTTGTTATTGGGTAAACCACTGTATTAAGCATAGGGCAGTTTTATATAATATAACATAACCAATCAGGCTATCCCAAATGCAATTTATGTATTTGCTATGTATTTTTCCTACTGAAAATCAAATAGGAATTCTTATGTTATGCATGTAGTTGAGGTTTCAGCCATATTATTCGCTAGTTAGGTGAGCGATTTACCATTTGCATTTGCAAATAGTTAGGGAATGAAGGTGTGTTTTCACCTAAGATTGTGTCTAGCTATATATCACGATCATGAAATAATACAGTTCTCAATAATCAGGGATACAAGGAGGGTTGTCAATAAAACCTCTACATTAGACTTCCGGAGGGCAGATTTTGGCCTGTTCAGAAGACTAGTCCAGAGCATACCCTGGGAAACAGCCCTTGAAAACAAAGGGGTCAAGGAGGGATGGACATTCTTCAAAGAGCAAGTTTTGAAAGCTCAGGAGCAGGCTGTCCCGGTGTGCCGAAAGGAGAGCCAGCGGGGAAGACGACCACTCTGGCTCAACAGAGAGACTTTGAAGGAAATTAGGATTAAGAAGAGGGCCTACCGGTTATGGAAAAAAGGGTTATCTACTCAAGAGGAATTCAGGAATACAGTTAAGTTATGTAGGAAAAAAATTAGAGACACAAAGGCACAACTTGAACTAAATCTCGCCACCTCTGTGAAGGATAACAAGAAGTCCTTCTACAGATACATCAGTGGCAAAAGGAGGGGCAAGGAAAACATTCATTCTTTAATGGACATGGACGGGAAGGTAATTGTCAAAGATGAAGAAAAGGCTGAGGTATTTAACACCTTCTTTGCCTCAGTTTTTAACAGTAAAACGGGCTATCCTGAGGACAGCTGGCTTCTGGAGCCTATAGGAGACAAGAATCTAAACACCCCCCCTGCAATCCAGAAGGAAACTGTCAGTGATCTACTGAGCTGCTTGGATCCCCACAAGTCTATGGGACCAGATGAACTCCATCCAAAGGTGATGAGAGAGTTGGCAGAAGAGCTCCCCAAGCCTCTCTCTATCATCTACCAGAAGTCCTGGCTCACTGGGGACATCCCTGATGACTGGAAGTTGGCCAATGTCACGCCAATCCACAAGAAGGGCCGGAAGGAAGACCCGGGAAACTACAGGCCTGTCAGCCTGACCTCAGTGCCTGGCAGGGTTATGGAACAGATCATCCTTAGTGCAATCACACAGCACCTGCAGGATGGACAGGGGATCAGACCCAGCCAGCACGGGTTTAGGAAGGGCAGGTCATGCCTGACCAACCTGATCTCCTTTTATGATCAGGTGACCCGCCTGGTGGATGAGGGGAAGGCTGTGGATGTGGTCTATCTGGACTTCAGCAAGGCCTTCGACACCGTCTCCCACAGCATCCTCCTGAGAAAGCTGGCTGCCCACATCTTGGACAAGCGTACTCTGCACTGGGTTAAGAATTGGCTGGAGGGCCGGGCCCAGAGAGTGGTACTGAATGGGGCTGCTTCCAGTTGGTGGCCGGTCACCAGCGGTGTCCCCCAGGGATCAGTGTTGGGCCCAGTCCTGTTCAATATCTTCATTGATGACTTGGATGAGGGGATTGAGTCCATCATCAGCAAGTTTGCTGATGACACCAAGCTGGGGAGAAGTGTTGATCAGCTGGAAGGCAGGAGGATTCTGCAGAGGGACCTGGACAGATTGGAGAGATGGGCTGACTCCAATGGGATGAGCTTCAACAAGGCCAAGTGCCAGGTCCTGCACTTTGGCCACAACAACCCCATGCAGCGCTACAGACTGGGGACAGAGTGGTTGGAGAGCAGCCAGGCAGAAAGGGACCTGGGAGTCTGGATTGACAGGAAGCTGAACATGAGCCAGCAGTGTGCCCAGGTGGCCAAGAAGGCCAATGGCATCCTGGCATGTATCAGAAACAGCGTCACCAGCAGGTCCAAGGAGGTGATTCTGCCCCTATACTCAGCCCTGGTAAGGCCACACCTTGAGTACTGTGTTCAGTTCTGGGCCCCTCAGTTCAAGAAGGATATTGAGGTCCTCGAACAGGTCCAAAGCTGGTGAAGGGACTCCAACACAGATCCTATGAGGAGAGGCTGAGGGAGCTGGGGCTGTTCAGCCTGAAGAAGAGGAGGCTCAGGGGAGACCTCATTGCTCTCTACAACTACCTGAAAGGAGGATGGAGCCAGGCGGGGGTTGGTCTCTTTTCCCAGGCAACTCTCAGTAAGACAAGAGGGCATGGTCTTAAATTGTGCCAGGGGAAGTTCAGATTGGATATTAGAAAGAATTTTTTCACGGAAAGGGTGATCAGACATTGGAATGGACTGCCTGGGGAGGTGGTGGACTCTTCGTCCCTGGAGACATTTAAAAAGCGACTCAATACGGCACTCAGTGCCATAGCCTAGTGACTGTGGCGGTAGTTGATCAAGGATTGGACTCGATGATCTCTGAGGTCCCTTCCAACCCAGCCTATTCTGTGATTCTATGACATGTTTACAGCAGATGAGAACTGGTCATGGAGGATTATACCATATTTTTCTACTCTTGTTACTCTTTGAGTGCAATCTTCAAAAAGAAAAATGGGAAAAATCCAAGTTTTGCCGCAAATTTAGTGGGAGAATTATATTTTGCTTTCAAGACTTTTTCTGGCCTAAAATAGCTTGTGATGACAGACATCTGTAATAAATGCTCTCCAAATTCAGGAGACTAGAACAACTATACATAAATACCCGAAGTGCCAGCTCATTATTAATTCAGCTATTTGAATGCTAGCCAAAAATAAGAATTGTCCAGATGTCCTGGTGTAAAGGGATCAATGGAGAAAAGAAGAAGGGGTGATATTTCTTGCACAGATAGCTGAAGAAACACAGTAAGGAAAAGAGATTAACAGATGGAGGGAGCAGCAAAGAAGGAATCCAAAGCAACAAATAAACAAACAAACAAACAAACTAGCAAACAAGCACTTTTCATGAGACAGATTATAGTCCATGTTTCAAGAACACTTCTGAAAACATGCAAAAGAAAAAGCTTCACAAACTGTTTTCTCTTGGCTGTCCTCTGAACAAATACTCTGTAGATTCACAGGCTCTCTTTTAACTGCAGCTACTTGCAGTAGATTCATTTTGAATCATTCAAATGGAAAAATGTGCATGATAAGCAAGATCAACATGTGTGATACAGCAAGCAACACTTCCTCTAGAATCCTGGGGTTAACCACAGAGAAATAGTAAAACCAAAAAGTAGTAGTAAAAACAGTTACACAGCTAGAGTTGTATAACAAACAAAAATGCAGATCAGTGACATTTCAGGTTTGAATTTGAAAGGTCAAGTGTGCAGTAATGCAGAAAAACCTTTCATGCAGTAGCTTGCCTAACCTGTTCCTGAGTTACTTTAGCTGAGCATGGATGAGCATGGAGTTGTCCCCTGACGATTGGATAGCTCACCAGCAAATATGAAATTCACATGCTCAGTCTTTTTTTACTGAACATATGTGCTTACATGTGCAACGTATTTCTGACTCTTTAAAGCAATCAAAGCACACAGCCTGTGTTTCATACTGAAGTTTTTGTGCAGAAGGTGGCAGGAACATGAGATCTGGGCCATCACCTGCTCCCTTGTGATTACAGGCAACAGCAAAGCACTGCATTGCACACCCTCACATTGTTGTGACCATTGTTTTTATCACAAAGTGTATGTGACACTTTGTTTTAACATGTCTTTCATATCGAACCACAAACGGAGAATGAGTTACAGGAAAAAAGTGAGGGAGATCAAAGACATCTCTATTTTCCAGCATTTCAAGGAAATAATTGCAGAGGAATGAAGAGCAACAGCAGTTATTATTACTGATTATGAGAATAGGTTGGAAATCCACAGCAGCTGAGGTATTACAAGCAATAGATATGCAACATAATAAAAGCCCCAGCACAACACAATGTTTCATAATTTCTTTTGGCTCCCTCTGCCAGTCTATCCACTAGTATTCAGCAGTGTGCAATCATGATACCCAGAGGTATTCTGATGAAGTTCTTAGCATCATATCTACAAAGAAAACAAAGATTTCTTCTCTAGCAACTCCTTGTTAATGTGGGGTCTCTCTACAATGACTCCTACTGGGGTTTTCTGTTGAAAACCGAGAAAGTTTGGCTGTTTGTTTGTACTAGTTCTTCAGAATCTTTGGGTGTAAATTTAAAAGAACAAGCAGAGAAGATTTGGATGCATACCAAATGTATGTACACACCTGCAAATATATGCAAAATCTGCTTTTGTAAGCCTAACAAGCCAGTTTGCAAGTTCCTGTTTGCACAGGCATATGTGAGCGTTAACATACCTCAGAATAATCTGCTCACCAAAACCTGCAACAAAGATAACTTAAGAGAGCCTGTTTTAAGACAGCTGTATCATCCTCAGGTAGTAAATTAGAGATCTGACATTGGCCTGAAAGCGTAAGTAAAAGGGAGGCTAGCTGTGGAGGCTCAATCAGCAACTCCACTGAGGTTTGTAAGGCAGCTTTGTATGTCAGTGATTTCTACCCTGGGGAATAGATAGGGCTGTGAGCTTTGGTAGGCAGCTGAACAAGGGGCCCTATGCCTGGTGTGGTGATTCTGCCTTGACAGCATAAAGCATTTGTGCCTTCATATATGCCATGAATATAGTCCAGTCCTTGGGCCCAAAGAATTTAGTGGGGTTTGCTTGCCATTAAGAATAATAAGTCAAGCAACAGTAACTTCCCTAAGTAGCATTCAAATCTTGGGGTTTGCTGTATTATATAAAGACACTTAGTACCATTAACTGTTTCTTGGGATAAACTCCTGCAACATCATGTTGAGTGAATGAGTGAAAGGCCTTAAAAGATTTTTTGTTTTGTCCAAAATAAGAGTGTATAACAAACAGTAGCAGGGACAGTTTGGTGATCACAGAACCAGAAGAAACCGGTAGAAGGGGGAGATTGATCAGAAACCAAAGACAGCAGAAGTACATTAAAACCAAAAACCACTATTTGAAAATTTCATTATGAAGGTTTGTTCACAGGCTATGTGACAGTTGTTGTTATATTATTATTGTTATTGTTATTATTATTATTATTATTGTTCTTGTTATTGTTATTATTATTGTTGTGTTATTATTAAGCTTGAAACTTTTTCCAAATTTCATGGTGGGGGCAGAATGTTATTATTTCCCTGGCTGCACCTTTGAGAAATGTGTAATAAAGGACTTTTATTTTTCCACCTCTGAGAAATCAGGCCACTATTGCTAGTGGCCTGATTCTGTGTGGTGCTGGGTGACCTCCACTCCCACTGAGACAGCAGATTACTCAGCAACTTTCATAATGAGCCTTTTTTTCCCCCAAAAGTATGGAAAAATACTCAGTAAACCCCAGAGCTATTAAAATAAAAAGACCTGAAGAAAGCAGAGAAAGTCTCATAGCTATAACGAATAGATCTGTTGTAATGCCAAATCTTTATTTTAGAGTGGGCTTGGCTTAACTTTCATGTCAGGACTGAGTCTGAACTGTGCTGAGATAGCTCTCCCCACCAGTGCACAGGCTGCTTCAGAGAAGAAGGAGCTGTTCCTTCACCCCAGCTTCATCTTTCACCATGCTGTGCCATTGTGCAACATCAAGAGGTGCCAATTCCAAAAAAGGTCATGTTGTTAATGGGGGGGAAGAAAGGAAAAGTGCTCTCTGCAAAAACTGCATATTAAGCCTATGATGTTTAATCTGATTCTGCTGAACATGAGCTGGCACAGGCAGTCCTACACTCCATATAGCGCAGGATTTAATGCCATTATGAGATAATTAATAACAATCTAATCTCCACCCCAACACCTCTCCAAAGAATGAGAGCCAGGGCATAACCAGCTCAAGCATCAGTTCTCTGCAGTGCAGTTCCTGGCAAGACAATAGGTTATATTTAGAAAAATGGGTGCCGACATGTTTATGTCAAATAAGGGGTATAGGATACTCCTACCTGAAATAAAACATAACTAAAAAAGGCCTTTGAAAAGTCAGATAGCTCTGGGAAGCTATAGTGGGAAGATTCCTCACTATCTGTTCAGATCTCCTTTCTGGCTGAAGGAAAGGGCAACCGGGTGCCTGGGCAGCCTCTTAGCTGGAGTAGCAGTAGGTGTGGTATAGGAAATCTCCAGTGCCACACTGATTTACATCTGCTGAGGGTTCAGCATGTCTTTCAAAGAGCTGATTGGTAAACACAAGCTGTATTTGAAATTTACATATGTTTCACAAATGATAGCATTTAAATAGTTAAAAAATTATCCTTCAGCCAGCTGAATGCCCTAACTTTAGACCTATAGAAGTTAGAACTGTAACAAACCCATGGAGCATTTATTAGCAGACTGGTTAGGCTAAACCCTGTAAACTCCCTGTAAACATAAAGCAGCAGCTATATTTGTTGTGTAAGTAACAAGGTCACCGACTGTTCAACTGTAGGAGCAAACTCGATTAAGACTGGTGGTAATCTTTTGAAAGATAGTAATTTATCTCCATTTGAAGAGTATTATCTTTGTTCTACAGCTATCACAGAGAAAAAGGTTAACAAATATTCCGTGAAGAATTTTTGAAAGCTTTAGTCAGATCTTGTACACTTAAGCCTTTCTAAATGGCTGTCAAAGGAAGGAAACAAAGTGTCAAAGTTGCGCACAGACTTACCTGATGGCCTTTATCTGAGAAAGTGGTTTATGATTTATACAGTCTTTACCTTTACTTAAACAATTTCTCTTTTGCTCTGTAGTGAAGGCAATCTTCTACCATTACTCACACGGGGAGATTAACCCCAAAGGCTGGTCTTACTGAAAGAAGTTAGGAATTTCAAAACATACAGAGACGTGATGCAAACCATATGACAATCAGCTTTTATTACTAATTGCCTCTGAATTGTCATTTGACTGTGTATACAAAAGTCATAGCTGCATTTTATATTGATAGTGCTTATAAAATGTTTTCTATTATCTGTAATTTCAAGTGAACTGCCACCTACAACGAAATTACATAAATCTGAATAAAATTCCATGTTTTCTATTCTTGAAATAACAGTAGCAGAATAAGTAGGTAAGAGTAAGAACCAGATCATATACAAGAGTGCTGACAATAAAGCTGGACTGATAATAACCAAAAGATGCTACCACGAACTGTCATGTAGCAGAATGCCAGAGTTCCGTAGATGCAGAATCAGATCTTCAGCAGCACAAAGCACACACTTTATGGTTCCATCCAGCTGTGCCCTTACTGTCTATCATCCTGTTCTGAACCAGAGCAGTGGCACCCTTTCTGATGAAAGAACAGTAGAAGACTTGAACAAATTCTGTTGTAAAGTCCTTCCATAAATCCATATGTCTTGTGCCAGAAAGGCAAAAATAGGAGTTTCTGCTTGGCTCAGACACAGCAGGATGAATTTATCAAGCTGGTGATCTAAGCTCACTCAGTGGGGACACATTTGACTCCCTCCTGGACCCCCTTCTTTGCCCTGTAATTCCAGTACTAGGAATGGATACTATTAGATCCATGTTGGACTTAGACCCATGGTGGTAATAATATATATTCTGGATTACCAACTGCAAATATGAATGACAAACTGAAAGACATGTAGGTGCACGAACAGTGGGATATATGCAATTCACAAGTACATTTATTCTGGAATGAAAGAGGTTGCTATTTGTCAGCACAATGAAATTCCATAAAGTACATGGAAAAAGCAAGAGAAAAAAATTACCAGTTTCAAGCAAGTCCTCGATTAATTTATGAAAATGATAACAGGAAAATAGAACTGACATAGAAATAATCACATTCACTCAGGTCTTGTCCCAGAATATTTAATGTTCCCAGAATATTAAAATTCAGTGAATGTCAACCCAGAAGCCTTCCCAACCAACTGAGTAATTCACAGTGTATTTCATGAGACAGAGACATACAATAAATAACATCTGCAAAACACAAAATGATGTTTAAATAATACTCTTCATGGGTGAATGTGAAAGTAGCATGGTTTTGCATACTTGTAAATCCCTCCTCCTTTGCACAACTATGGCTTACACGAGGCAAGTTGTCACCTCTCACTTCGTTGTCCTCCTTGTACATTGGGCTTCTGCACTGTAATATGTTTACTGTGGCTGGCAGGTAAGTATCCCCCAGTTGCTCACTCACTTCCTCCTCCAAACTGGATGAGAGGGAAAATCAGCAGGCCAAATGTGAGAAAAACTCAGGGGTCAAGATACAGATGCTTTAATAAATTAAGGCATGAAAAGTAAAGAAAAACAAAAACAAAAAAATCAAACCCAACTGATGCACATGGGAGACCAGAAAGATTAGCATCTTCATTTGTCAGATAAGAAAACGGGGTCACACCTTGCAGAAACGGCTTTTTTTCCAGATCACAAGGACACAATAAGCTGAACAGACACTGATCACCATGACAATATAAACTGAATTTCAGGTGTTCTACTTCTCAATTCAACACCTTCATTTTAGCATTCTTTTTTTTTTTTGGAGGTGATTGACACATACAGCCAATATAGATTGATTTGGCTCAACATATTTGGTAACTCTTAACAGCATTTGAGATCAATGAAGGAAAAAAATATACTGATTAAAAGAGAGGATAAAAAGTAAAAGAAAGTAAAAGAAAGCTGTATTTTAACATTAAAAAAAACTTTGTGTAAATATGAATATTTATGTTCTTCTGTTTAGTGTTCCAAGTAAGAAGCCAGTAGTTCCACATTGCTCAAATATCAGTTGTGTATACTCTTAATCTCTATTTACCTGTTTTCAAATATCCATTAGTTACATTTATAATGATTCTTAGATTTCATGTCTCTGTTTTTGTGCTAAATTTAAATTTTAATTATTCTCTAAATGTTTTTAATGTGGACTATGGTTTTTTTTTCACATGATGAAAGGAAAATAATTACCTAACATCTGAAGTATGTGTATTTAAGCCCTAATCAATATCTCCAGTCAAATATTTTCCTTGAGCCTTATAAACTGATTTAGGTTCAGATGTTGCCTGTAAAAAAGAGAGAACTAAAAATGACCCAGGATTATATATATGAGGAGAAAGACAATTAAATTAGAACTTAGTGTTGACAATTTTGCTTACGGTATACAAGCTTCATTCCATCTCATCCAGCAAATACAGTAATCCAGGCAAATTATTCATTAGGAATGAATCAGTGCCATTGTTGGGAGGCAAAATTTTAATGGCCATTTGGTTTAAAGAAGGATTCATTGAAAAGAACTGGTCAACTGCCAGATGCTATTTGCAATGACAAATTGCTCACAATGAATTGTTTACAGAGAAAACACTACTTTTTGTTTATTAAACAAATCTGCATGCTAGTCAGTTGAGCCTGAGTATGGAGGATGTTTGGTGTAATGTTATGAATGCAACATTGGTTTGCTTCTCTTCAAATGTGCTGTTTATTTCTCTTGAAGCTGTGACTGCTAAATAGAAATAAAGGGTATCTAGCAACTCCAGAACTGGATCCACTATTGTCATGGAGAAAGGCTGCCTGATGGTCTTTTCATTTCTATCTCTATTCTTGATTGTCAGCACTCTTGTATTCAGAGAGTACTCTGAAAATATCTGTGTGCAATAACTTGAGCACATTTTCAGGAATTCTAACAATTGTGCTGGATCATGTAAATTCAGTAACCTATCTTCCACAGCTGGAAAGCCTCTCTGCATGTTTCATTTAAACTATCTAGCTCCTGTGAAGAAGCAATATGATTGCCAATGCACCTTCAGAGCTGCTAAGAAATAAACGTTAAAATTTGCTTTTGACGGTATTTCTTACAGCACAGTAATTTAATAAGATACTTGTTCACAGACATTTCAGACTTTTTGCACAAATCATTAAATACAATCAGGTTAATGGAACTGTCAGAAAATGTTATTGTAAATGTAGTCAGAGGATTGCCATCAGTTTTCTCCACAGCACAGAACACAAACTATGTCCAGTTGCACAACACTGTCATGTTCTCCTCCTGCCTGTACAGAAACCATTTCCAAGAGGCCATACTGCATCTCCAGTGTATTTATCTCTTCTCTACTCTAAAATAATGTAAGGCTGCCTATTCTTTAAAGACAACATTTTTACATATGGAGTAGCCTTGCTACAAGAAAGTTGCTATGGATGTCTATGATTACATTTTTCTGGCTAAAACTCCTTCCAGATATGTTTGTGTAATTTCAAAGTTTGCATTTTGCACAGTAACATCCTACAAGTGTGTTTATAGAAAACTGATGGTCAAGGGGGATGTTTTGCAGTAAAATCATCTACCTACTATTCAGCAGAGGATAAATGACATACCTTTCAGCAATGAGACAAGGGAAATGCAGCTCCAATGTATTTGAATGCTTTGTGCTATATAAAAAAGAGAAAGATCATACATTACAGCTTTTAGGGTTATTATGTGAAACTGTGAAGGCTCTTTGCAACTGATTTTACTATACATGAAGACAGAGTACTGTGGCTTTTGTAAGTTGTCCTTCTCCTCCCAGCCTAGACACTTGTGTGAGCTGAATATTATTGTACTTACCAGGCAGTAGATCTGTTGATCATAAAATGAAGCATCATAAAAAGTCAGAAGAAGCAGGCAAGAAGTATAACCAAATCTGCACAAAAGCAGGCCAAATCAGTCAGTTATTAATTTGCTGGTATCAGTCAAACAGCTGCAAAGGTAACGACTGATTAGGCATTGAGCATTTTGGAAATAATCTGCTGACCTTCTGGTTGAAAAGTGTTCAGTCTGCTTTACTTCAGGGCAGAAATTATTATAATTGGTTTAGACTTCAATATTTTCCTGAAATCTTTTATCTGGATATTTACATTTTAAGGTATCAGCATACAAAAAATTAAATGTGTGTGGGATACAGATCAATGAAATTCATGGACTATCAGGTACCTCCAAGCTCGCGTTTCCATAAGGCACAGGTTTCTGCATCAGCCAGAACACCAGGACAATGAGCAGGTTTATTTCTATATTTTGCAGTTTTTATGCTTTCAAGTAAGTGACATATATCAGTTACCAGTACAGGTGTGACTTGGTCTTTGAAAAACAAAAGAAGAGATGTTAAGGCAAATAAGATTTAACAGATGTCATATCTCTGTCCTCACCTCTAGTCACCTCCTTGCTCCTACTGAAAATTACTACCAAAATCTAAAAGTCCGACTGTTTACTCCCAGCCACAGTTCGAAAAACTTGTTGAGTAAATACAATTTTGATTAAGTGTGATCGTTTCGTAGAGACAACATAGGACACAGTCACAAAAAAAGTTCCTCAATACAGTTCAGGAAGCATAATGAGAAAGTTGTGCATTGATCTGGTATAAAAATTAATGGACAAAAAAAAGAAAATCCTAAATGTTAATTTACTTTTTTGCCATGAAACTCTGCTGATTTCATTTACACTGTCAGTTCAGAGGCACTGGAAAATCCCTTGCACTGAGGCTGGTTCTGGGTCTCTTGCCTCATGGGAAAACATTGACAACTGAAGAAAATCTTAAAAAAATTCAAGACTCTAGTTTTGATGACAGTGATAATCAGTTTTATAGGCTTTTCAAAACAAAACAGATCTCAAAGCTGATGTTATTTACTCTGTCACTGGAGAGTAAAATCTTTATTTTTAAAACTTGCCTGTTATCTTCTTTCTGTTAAAATGTAAGTCCTGTGCCAAGGCTCTGTCTTTTCTGTAATTTTAATTTAGTTAGCTAGCTCATAGATAATTTGAAAATATTTGCAATGTGAACACAAGAAATGGGACAGCTTCTTTGGTCTCTGAACAGAAATATTTCCTGAAAGCTGCAGGATATTTGTTCCTAATTATTCTGAATACAAATACAATGAATTATGGAGAATAAATACCTTGCACTTGTTTACACATGCAAAGTGACTGAAGCAGTCTGCAGGTCCTTAAGATCATAACTTTCTTGAGTTTCTTGAGTTTCTTACAAACACAAGTAGCACTGAAAGTTTGAAATGTCACTCAGATTTTCTGTGGTGCATTAACAATGTTTATGTGAAAAAGATCAAGTTAGTGTAGAACCCAATTTTGGCCAAAAATACTGTGCTATGAAAAGTCATCATTAATTTAAGTAGTGATCATTAAATCTGAAGCAGACTGCAGATAGGAATTTGTAATTTTTTGTTTCCTGCTTCACAGGCTTTTTTTATCAAAAAAAAATTTTGCTTGACAAAAAGAAGTTTTGTATTCCTTCACTAGGGAGAAGGGGCTCTGAGTCCTGCAAGAGTCAGCCTTGCTCACAACATGGGCATACATTTGGAAAACAATTTTTTGAAACATACTGCATTGCCCTGTGACATTGAAGTACAGAGCCGTAGAGAATAGCTTTCCATTCCACTGTCTAGAGATTACTAAGTGAGTGGCCTTTCTTTACACTCCCAAGTACTAATCTTCTTTCCTGCAGCTGAGTAATGTCACAGGAGGAACAGTAAAATAGAGCTCCATGACCTATGTAAATACTATTTTTGTGCCTTTTTAAATGCTGGTTTTGACATACTTAACTATAAACAGTTTTCTTTCTAATTTGGTTCATCACAACTTCTCAGCAAGTCAAACAGGTCTCTGTGACTATGGTAGATAAGCATGACAGAGAAAGGATGTCTATAAACAGAGGCAGAAAAAAACACAAGTTCACATCTGGGTCAGTGAACAATCACTGGTGTCTGGGAAACAATGTCAGTGAACAGCAGCACTTAACATTGCTCTAAAAAATAAAGTGCTCCTTTATCTGATCTAGCTCTCATTGAAATCGGAGGGAATCTTTATCCTGATTATAATGGGAGTTGGATAGAAATGTAATCCAAATTCCAAGCTGATTATATCCTTAATACTTTCTGCAAATCTAGCTATTTATTATAAACATGAAATAATACATGAATCATCATCTGAAAATCACAGTGCCTTCAGACAAAAAAAACCCCACAAAATGAGCCAAACAGAAAGAAGTGTAAAATGAGGAAAAGCAGATTGCTACTGGCAGAAGAGTTGAGCGAACTTACTAGTGTTCTTTTTATGCACACTTGCAGAAATCTAGGGGATCATGAGTGATGGTTTTAAACTAGAAGGGGTAGATCCAGGCTAAACATAATGGAAGAAACTTTTGACAATGAGGGTGGCAAAACTGGAAGAAGTTGCCCAGAGAGGTGATAAATGCCCCTCCCTCCCTGGAAACATTCCAGATTAGTTTGGATGGGGCTCTCAGAAACCTGTCCTAGTTGAGGAGGTCCCTGATCATTTCAGGGGCCTTGGAACTACATGACTTTTAAGGTCTCTTGCAATCCAAATTATTATGTGATTCATCTCTTCTGATTTTACATTCCAAAAAATGGTTTGCAATTTAAAATAAAACCTTAAATTACACCAGCATTTTTGAACTCAGCATAAAGGGTGGTTTTACATTGGCATATAGCTAAGAACACTGAACTGGCAATTGGTAAACATTGGAAACTTGCTCATACAAGCCCTTGTTTGCACCTGGAGGGTGTGTACAGGTGCGGGCTTTGCAAATGTGCTGCATCTCCTGTTACAGCAAACTTCAAATGTAAGCTTTTGTTTCCAGATTCTGCCCCACCTTTCAGTGTAAAAGCAGATGAAAATGCTGAGTTCACAGGACAAGGAATGTAGTAGGTTGACAGCACTGTTGGTGGGCAGGAGCTTTTCAAAATTTCTTTGCCAAAAATCTTCAACTACCTTTAATACTGGAGAAGTGTCCTAGGAGGGCCTGGAAATGACATTTCAACCTACCTGCAAGTCAAGTAACTAAATGGAAGAAAAGGCAGATGCTGGTGACAATGGAAGTGAAGGAGTGGATCTGCCATTCCCTAATGTTGGCTGTTGACATCTTTCTGCCCACATCCAGCACACTGAGAGCTCCAGGGTGTTACTAGTTCACCTGCAATGAGAAAAATCATTAGAAGCCTAAATAATCAAGGAATATTAGGCTGCACACAAAAATAGCCCCATCATGTTCCATGTACACACTGTTTCCTTTTGATATTTGAAACCTCTGGGAGAGGTAAGGCCTTCTCTTGAAGGACACAGCTTCACCCAGGGCATGATCTGTACTTTTGAGTCTACCATGAATGAACCTTCTGGACATTCTTCCAGTTCATTCTCCTCATTTGCCCACAGACTGATGGAAGTCACCTATTTCAGTTAACTGTGCTGTTCTGATCATCTTATATTTGGTTTTGTTTTCTTAAAGGATCCCAAAATCACACCACCAATGAATGAGCTGCACCTACTGAAGTGGTGAGCCATGTGCTTGACAGATGAAGCTTTGCAATGGTTCTGCAGCTCATTGAAGCATTTGATGTTTTTCCCCATATTCTTCCACTTTTCCTTCACTGTGCTAGCACATTAATTATGAAACTAGTCGTTGTGCTACAGATGTTTCTGAAGTTTCATTACATTGAATGGACAATAAACAATTCTTATCCTAAATAAAGTATCTAGGAACAGTGAGGATGGGTGATAAAAGACTGGAGAGGAAAACGCAAGGCCTTCAGGAAGGCAGCACAGGAAAAGAAAGACAAATATTATCTTTTACACAGACTAACAGGTGAACAAATAAAAATACCTACTAGTTTACCAAGTGCTCAGAGGTTTCGCCTTTTGGACTCCACTTTTTGGATACTTATTTTGACACTGGGACATTGTTCTGTGACTTTTTGCTCTCAGGTGTGTTGTCCAGGATGTTTTCTGAAAATTTTAAAATAAATGTTGCTATAAAGAATCTTAAGATGATAATTTCTAAGGTTACTTGTTAGAACCTGGAAGTGAAGTCAGCTACTATTTTAATATTTCACATGTATTCCAGCCATTGAAAATATTTACTGCCCAGTAAGTTTTCCATTGCTCTCTGTGTTAGGTAATATTGATAGCATAATTAAGATGCATAAAATTCTTCATTAAAGTTACATGATGTGTTTAAAATATAATTAGATCATAGTCACTCTGTAGCCTTCATTAGCTCTTTTTAAAGAGGTGGGAAAAAATTGCTATATAAACAACATATATTCCATCTAGCTGTTTTATTCTGCTGCTTAATAAAAAGGAGATAAAGCCTCATGGAGATGTTTTAATACATTACTTTGCAACCAGTTTCAGGAATTTCTCAAAAAAAGAAAATTCTATAATTTTACCCTACATTGCTGATTATATTACAGATGAAATATTAGAGTAGTTTTACTGGTATTTTTTAAACTAAACTGTAAAGCTAAATGGCATCATGTAACTTCCCAAAAATCAGGAACCACATCATCAGATTGCTCTGTAGGTATGTGTGCTTCCAAAAGTTATTCTCAATATAGTTAACTTTTAGGTCACCTTCTTTAAATATTGTTTCCCCCTTTTTATTAACCAGTTAAGTCTGATTTTCCAAAGATGCAGGCTGCCCAGAAGTCTGTCATGTATTTATGTTAATGGCACTGATGAGAAATCCTGACATACTTGACAGCAATGGTACGTCCCTACTACTTCCACATCAGAACTTACATACAAGTCAAAAAATTCCTATGGAAAATCCATCCTGCCCCATGCTGAGCTCAGTTAACTGACTGTAATGTCAAGAAAGATTCACGTGGTGACAACTTTGGCAAGTCAGGAAGAAGGAGAAAAAAAAAACAGATAGACAGACAGATTCTAAAGCAAGGAATAATGCATTTACTACTGTATATTTTTGAGTAAAAGCTTCCAACAATATAAGGTCTTATTATGTCTCCCCCAGAGATCTTGCATTTTAAATTTGCTGAAATTAAGAATGCAATAGACTGGTCAATTTTTTCAGGAAAGGTTTCTAATTTCTTTTCTGTTGAAAATTGAATGATTTAATTGTCTAGCAGTGAGTGCTTAGGTACACCTGAGCTTTTATTTTGTCTATCTAGATGAGTAGGCATTGATATTTAAAACTAACGGAGCAGTACCACTCAGGGACAATGAACTGTTTCCCAAAGGTCAAAGCAGGGCCATGAGCAGAACTCTGAGTCCCATGCATGTGCTAAGTGTGACACTATTTACAATAGAACTAAAGTTAATTACTTTAACTGCAGCTTCTAACACTTGCAGAGCCTTTACTGTTCTTGTGATGCCTTTTGCATTGATATTATATCAGATGTTATTATATCAAAAGTTGACCCTAAACTTTAGAAGTAAAATAGGCAGGGAGAAATACAGTGACCTTCAAATGCTCAGTGAATTTTTTTTACTTCCTATTGCTTTGTTTGGAAACAACACTATTAGTCTTGCAAGGTAAGTGAAGTAATATTCACAGGCAGCCTTTCCCTCTCAGATTGCTATTCTGACTTCCAAATCAAAAAGCCCTTTTTCAACCAAGATATAATACCAGCAGGTTGAATATTTCATGGTGAAGCTACTGTTCTACTGATTTTATATTTTGCCAGTATCATCTCCTCAATGGTTGGCTTATTATGCATCAATTAAAACCAGACCAAAACAACAAACACTCAAGGAAACATCTCTGTGGTACATGGCCATGTTGAGTTTCTATTACTGTTTGAAACATGTAATTTGAGTTCAAGTGGGGTTCTGCAGCCAGACAGAAATCTTAGTGTTAGAAATGAACTCTCTCTAACCCAGGACCTTTCTGCCTCTTGGTTTCTCACTCCTTCTTTTTCTCCTCACCAAGCCCAAAGCCAGATAACACTTCCCTGCTGTGAATTTTTTTAAGTCACCCAACAGCTCTGGCAAATGAGAGCTGTCATAGTTTTCGGATGAGAAAATCATCTGCAGCTCACAGAGATCTATGAGCTGATAGGATTTAATTGACAGCTTGCAGGACTTGGTCTCCAGGCAGTGTTAGAGGGAATGGGAGCCTTGTGGGTTTCATTTGAGCAGAGATAAAGCAGGATTTTATCCACTGCTCATGGAGAGAGCGTAATTAACCTTTTAGAAGTTTTAAGAATAATCAAATCGTTATTCATTTTTGCAAATGAGAAAAGAGAGCTTCTTTCTCTGCCAGGAAAATGCCAGTGCAGATTTCAAGGTCACTTGATGATTTCCTTTGACTGAAAAGGTGGAAATGGGGGGGGGGGGGGGGGAAGAAAATATGAACATTGAGAAATATCATAATAAAATCATGTGTCATTCAGGATGTGGAATGAACAAATGTCCTTTTCTAGCATAATATACTTTGGCTAACATTTACTTTATGTTTGTGCTAGTCTGCAGGACTCTACAGATGATGAAGGTTTCCATTGTTATTGTAAAAAAGAACGTTGGTGCTAGCAGTTGACTTTTATGCTGCTTCTATTTTTTTTAAAATTTATTCGTGGAGGAGAAAATGCACTATTATACAAACTCAGTAGCTTGGTTTTCAATATATGCAATATTATATTTTCAAATGCTGTAAAATCCTATAATTATGAGTACAGAACAGAAAAATTAAACACCTGTAAACTGAAAATAGATATACTGTATATGCCTTATACAGTAATATAAAGTAACAGCTAGAAGCTTTGTGTCACATTGCCTTAGACACTTTTTGATGGAAAAATAAAACTCAAATTTTTGCTTGTTGGCTAGGCAATAGCTTTTACAAAATACAGACCAATGTAGCTATGCTTCAGTTTTTGTCTGAGTTTCACGTTTCTGAAGAAGCTGACCTAGGGCACAAGCAAACTCACAAAAGTAGAACCTCTTTTCTCTTTTTATTTTTGTAGCTAGTTTCTAGAAAAAGGAGGACAGTGTATCTTTTACACAAGAACAGATGCAGACTTCCACATTGCATAGAAGCAACGTGAGAGTCAGCAATAAAAAGCATGAACAGGAATATCAGTAAACTTAATATTCCATCTGAGATGTAGGTTTTATGATGCTTTTCGAATTCCAGTCTCATAGAATGTAATTTTTTTGTCTGTCCCTGCACGGTAATACTGTTTACACTTTCTTCTTCCCCACCTTGTCTTTTCTCCCTCACTCTTTCTGTCTCTTTCCCTCCAAATTTGTAGACTTTTCAGACGTAAAATTCACACAGTGTGATAAAAATCATTGCATTTTCTGATATGGAGGAATTTAGCAATCTCCAGCATCTCAAGCCACATGAGTTTTTCTGATACAATAAAATTATAAGCTACTGGTTGTGAGAGCCTCTCCATACAGATGGGTTTCTGCCTCCTACACTGTACCTGAGTGGTGTAAGATGTACTTTCTGCTTTAGTAATTTCCTGGATGGATTTCTGAGTGCCAAAATTGTGGAAATTTTTGACGCACGCTTTTAGTAGAAATCTGGTAAATAAATTTACTGCTTAAAGAAATCAGCTTAGGGAGTGAGGGATCACAGACTTTGCCATGGTACTTTAAAGAGTATTTTCCTTTAGTTCAACTAGATTTATGTTACCTTCTTTTGCTTAAAGTAAATCCTTATTATTGCAGTACACAAGGAAAGAATTTTTTTGTCTTCATAAAACCCACATGGTAGGACAAAGTATTCTTGGCTTGATTTCTGGTTTTGTTACCTGCTTTTTATAATGTGAGGAGTTGTGTTTTGTTTTGTGTTTGGATTTTTTTTGAGGGGTGGGGTTTTTTTTTGTTTGTTTATATTTTGGTTTGTTTTCCACTAAATGCCATTGTCCTTTTGATTTAGGAAGACTAGACAATTAACTGATACTATTGGTAACTACCAAAAAGCTGAGACTGTGCTTGTCTTGAGCTAATTATTTATTTCTAAAACATTTTTAAGTATGGTATTTATAGATTTGTAATTTATCCTTTTTTTGTGGCATGGTTGTTACTGTGCCATTGAAGCTATTAACAAGAATGTAGAGGGTTAGGCTATGAAAACCTGTGTTTTTCTGGTTTCAGTAATCCAAACTTCATGTTTCCATTGCACACTTGACCTTAAAACATCTCTGTTTTCAGTTCCAATTAGGCATAACCTCTCATGCAAAAAGATGACACAAGTCTTCCCACTGAAGTACCAGAGTCCCTATTAGAAGCTGAAAACCATAATGTCCAACCGTGACACATGTGAGTAGCTTTTCAATCTGAGTGACACTTGGTCTGTGAGAGGAGAACACGTCAGATGATGTGCTAGAGGCTTTCCAGGTAAATTCTTTTATTGCTATGAACTATTAATATTCAGAAGATGGGTACAAGCAAATAGGAAGAGTTGCAGTACTAACACTGTCAGATAGTTAAATGTTCTACCATGCTTTTTAGCTTAAAACTCAAACTATTTTACAAAATGTGTATGTCAGTTTCCAGAAACTAATAGTAAGTTAGCTGCTTTCTTCAAATTTGCAGCAAGTCTTTAAATTCTTCATTCTGAAAAACTTATTTAGTTTTTACAATATGAAAATTATAGACATGGTGACATTTAAACCTTTGCTTTTCATAGCATTTCACACTTACACCATTTTAAAAGACAGCTATTAACATTTACAAAAATCTTTCAGAAACCAAATGTTCTAACATGCAGAATTCCAATTATACTGTGTGAGTGGGTTATCGACTATTCTTCTACAAGAATACTTTGAAGTGCTTGGTATTAAACCAAGAGCTAAAATGTCAGTTGCACATAGACAATAAATTAAGGTTTATAAAACCATGTAAGATTTATTTAATATTACAATTTTGACCTTTATACTGCCTTAACCATAGCTTGCTTGAGTTTTCCTCTCTCTTACTTGAATGTTAAACAAAGGTTGTGATGCCAGCTATGCAAAGTAATATAAACCATTCATAGTATTAGGACTTTTCTTCAACTCATGTAACACAGTTACATAAACCATGTTTCATTCTTAAGCAGAAATGTTTTCTGAGTTGCTCAGGCAGTTCAATAAGCAACATTTCCAGGGCTGCCAAGACACAGCTGTTTGATTTTCAGTTTCTCATTGGAAACATCCAAAACTTTCAACGAAATGCAAAACTAAAATTAGAAGTGTAGGTTAGTTCTCATAACCTGCCAAGAGACACTGGAACACAGGCAAAGTCAAAAGAGAAATGGTAGTAGCATGAGGAGAAAGGTTGTTTCAGTGTCGCAGGAAACCCCGTGTTTGCAGAAAAGAAGTCTGAGTGAATGCTGCTTTGAAACCCCTTTCAGCTCACTGTAAACCAAATGCTACCCTGCAAAACGGGATGAATCAATCATTTTTTTGCTGGCTTCACACTGAGACTGCCTCTCCTCAGGCACAGAAGCTCTTATTCCAAAAGCAAAATATCTTGACTATTTTTGGTATCTCTCATATCGGTGGTGTTATTGATTAGTAATGACCAGAAAAGTCAAGAGAACAGTTAAGGAAGGAAATAAATGCCAAACAATCTACAATTAATCTTTCATCTTTGCAGCCACCTACCACTGAGGAAGCATGTACTAAAAGGTGTAACAATGTACACCAGTGAAGACTGAGGAATCCCAAACTGCACATAGAAATTAGAAATTTAGCATAATGATGTTTTTTTACTTTGCAGAGAAGCATGAATTGTGCTGAGAAAAGTTCATACAGAAAATATGCCAGGTTCTCAGATGTTATAAAGGAAACAGAGGAAGCAAATGTGGAAAACGATATTGAAGCTCTGCTGAAGATAATATTCTGCTATGAGATGAGCTTGAGACGCAGAGGACTGAAAGGGCACACAAAATGCCAGTGCAGAATTACTACCTGGGAGCTTTCCCTAGACACTTTTTTTCACATGCTTCAGCTGCAGAGATAAGGTTAAAATGTTGAGATTGGCTGGACAAGGATCAGAAATTAAATTCAACTCCACATTCATTTCATTTAATCCAGACTGTAGTTTAAATATCCTAAGAGGTCACAGTTATTTTCTGAAATCTGAAGAAAGGCGTCAAAGATCAAAATGATCGCTATGTCACAGCATGCTTCTTTCTCTGAAGCAGGGAGGTGAGCCATAGTAAATGGGAACACTACATTTTCTATCTCCACCCAACAGCAGCTTAACATTGCAGCTTCAGCACAAGACACAAGGTTGTTTCTTCTAGCTCATCTTGAAAGCAGGGGTTTCAAAACAACTTGTTTGGGTTTCTTTTTAGTTTTCAGAACAGGTATGATAATAACCATGAATACAAGATAATGCTGTTACAAGATAAAGTATTTTTCCTCCCATATGGATGCAAGACTTGAAAAATGGCTTTGATTTTTTTTTTCCTGATAGCAAGCCTTGGTGAGGGCATGCATGACTGATAGCTGCTGTCCTTCCTCAGCATCAACACAGAACGAAAGTCAGTCTCTCAGCTGTAATTTGATCTGTGTGATGCAACTCTGCTTAGATGAAGTGACCTTGTATCCCTGCATATCACATACCAAATCCTCCATTTCTAAAACTCACTGATGTTCATTCTGCCATTCAGCATGCTGCAGCCTCCAGAAGGCCCCTTTTCCCTTCCTTTCCTCTGCAGTCCACAGCAAGTGCAGTGTTTTGCTGTCAGACAAATAAATACCCTCCTTGTCAAGAGAAGTCTCAAATCACTGCAAAAGTTTAGGAATTTTTCATTACAACTGAAGATTTTTGTATAATGTCGTGTTTAGGCAGCTTTCCCTCATTGTTCTTGTCTGTCTCAGTGCCTCAACATAAAACATAAAGATAGGCAAGTTTGTCATAATATAAGTGCAGCATTCCTGATATTATGCAAAGGAAAATTAAGAGTCAGGTCATGAAAATAATTTGAATGAAATAGGTTTCATAAATTCCATGAAGAGTAATTTCATCCAGTCTGGCAGTAAAATTGGAAGCAATTATTTGCAGGATTGAGGTGCCAGAGAACAGTTATCTCAGAACAATACAGTGGGCAACTTTCCCCAGAACAGTGTAGCACCCAGCAGAGAGGCAATATTAGGGAGCTGCAGGAGAGTCAAGAAAGTGAAAAGGATTATGTTATTGCTTGCAGAAAAGAGAAGCCTTCAGTCACATATCAAATCAATCAATCAATCAATCACTCTATTTCAATACATTGTTCTTTCACTACATTTACTAATGCCTTTACTAGTTTGCAGTATAAGATTTGCAGACTTCTTGAGAATTTTCACAATATTAAATCTATAGACCTAACAGTTAAGTCTGTATTATCTATAGGTTTGGTGGGGGAGGTTTGTTTGGTTTTTATTTTGGTTTGGTTTGGTTTAATTTGATTTTCTGAGATTTTTTTGGGGGGGGGTTGGTGGTGATGATTTGTTTGGTTGGTTCTGGGTTTTTTTGGCTGGTTAGCTGATTGTTTTTTGTTTTTAATATTTCCTCTCTGTCTTTCTTCCTCCAACCTCCTGTCCCCTGCCCAGTACTATATGAAGAGGCTAACGACACTTAATCAACTTTATTGAGACACAGCAGTTTCCATACCTCTCAAGTGTCTGAATTTTATGGGAAAATCTTCCACTTGCAGGGATTTGAATTAAGGACTATGCAGTGTTTCATGTTTTGTTCCAACTTTTGCTCTGTGGCCACTGAAATTGCAAGCAGGTACCTCTAAAGGCCTAAAAAAAAGTGCAGTCAGATTCCTGTGAGTTAAGTTTATTGTGTTGACTCAAATGTGCAAATTTTTTACTTTCAAGTAATATTGATTTAAAGAAGAAGAAAAAAGCAAAATAAATCAATGAACTAATCCATCTGATTTATACTGAATTAAGCAACAATTAATGTTTCTGAGCACTATGTGGTAAAGAACTTGAGAATCTTAGTGTCATTTGACATGTATCGTTATTATGTGCATTTTAAAACTTTTTCTCATTTACCCTGGTGTGCTTAGCTGCATATTGAACTAAATAAGTATATGAAAGAAACCATTTTCTTCTGGTATATAATAACTCTCCATTCACAATGCGGTGTATTGTTGAACATTAAAATACAGCTCTATTTCCTGGATGCTTTTAAGGATGTTATTTGATTTAAATGGTACTACAAACAGAGATCCTTACAGTTATTATATGCTTAAACTTTCCTTGTGTAATTCTTAAGAGTGCAAGGCACCAAAACCAGCCAGTAGAACTCCCTATATCTTTTCAAACTGTGTTAGTAATACCTGTATATTGCTGATTGTGAATATAGGTTGTAAATTGGGTGATAATTAAGAAACCTGTATTTTTTGCAACATATGGTAGGATTTTCTGGCATGCTATAAAGATGAAGAGGTTAAGTAGATGGAATAAAAACAAAATAATGAAAGTTTTTTCAGTCAAAGGCAATTTGTATAGAGGGAAGCTTCTCTTTGTTAGTGTGATGTGGAATGAGCAGGACATAGGTAGGTAATATTTTTTGGTTGTTAAGAGTCCCATTTTCTTATCCTTCAAATCTGAGTTGCACCTGCTCTGCCATTTCTTCACATGTAAATTGCTGTGCAGGACAATTGAAGTGGTAATATATAAGAATGAAATAAGTGCTTGAGAAATTGTGCTCACATTTTGATTGCAGAATTAGGCTTTGTTTCTTTGAATGTCTAGACCACTGGCTGTCTGTAAGGACTACTTGCTGCATTTTCTACTTTGATCAGATCAAGCACAAAACTGTGGCACAACAATATGTACCAATTTGGAGCAAAACTTGGGAACATTAATGAATGCTCTCTCTCTGTAATATCAAGCTCTAGTCCCAGGACACAAAATGAAGAATGCTATGTTTGAATAAATTGCAGGTTAAATGCAACCAGGACCTTCCAACTGGTCCTTAAGAGCTCCTGCGAGCCACAGCCTGATTGAACTATAAGGTACAGGCTGCCCTTTATTTCATGACCTGGTCTGCTTCTAGGAGAGATGGCCATTTGCTATACCATGAGATAAGTAATCCCTCTGGAGGAGTTTGAAGATAACCAGCTGTGAAGGGAATGCAAAGCCAAGTGTGCACTTGTGAGATGGGTGTTGAGAAGACATAGGGGGAAGACGAGCAGCTGCAGATAAGAAGCATGGAGAGTGGGCTGTAAAGTGGAGGGCCCAGATGTCAAGGCCATTCAGGAGGAGCAGTGATGCAACCAAGAAAATGGTGAGGGTAAAGGGATGAGGAAAATATAGAGGGCAGAGCAAGCGGCTGAGCAAGACACTTTGAGAGAATTAATGCAGAGAAGCATGGGAATACATGGAGAAGGCAAGAGAACAGCCACAGAAGAAAAAAGCAATGGAAGAAATTTTCCTCCAGGATATGAGACAGGAAAAGGATGCTGTTCCCAACAGGCGCTCCATGGGACTGCACTCTTGTGTGGCTTTCGACTAATAAAAAGGCTTTCATATACAGGCTGTTAATTAAATGGGGAAAAAAATTTCTTGAATATTAAAAGACAGACAAGTGAAAGTTTCACTGAGCAGACACCTGCTATAGCAGCTGAGCTAGGGCTAGGCTCTCTTATGGTTGTTACAAGGGCTTTCACTGTGCTTGACTTGGAATTATGCCAGGAACTGACCAAGGAGCCCCACATTTGTGGAATAACCTAAGGAATTTTAATGATTATGAATGACTGGAAGATTATGTTTCTATGCAGCACAAATGATATTGTAACAACAGCTAGGAGAAGATGATAAAGGCTTAACATCAGCCTTCAGCCTTTTTTTTTTCTCTTTTTTTTTTTTCTTTTCTTCTTTTCTTCTTTTTTTCCCCTGTTGTTTAAGAAGCTATGTGGTTCCTTTAAGACTTCTTGTCCTCTGCATTTATTTTTTATTTTAAACAGATGCAAAAAAGCAGATGGGAAGTTAACTGCCAGTAATAGGAAATAAAACCACAATGTAATTCCTGCTTGTCTGTCTTCATTCTAATGCAATTTATCTGAAAATGCACTACTTTGTACATAGGGGAAGCTTAATCTAAGTGCTTTTCAAGTTTAATGTAATTGTATGTTCCTGTGCTCTAAAAGGCCAACAGAAAATTGGACACAGTGCACAATAAGGGTTTTAAAAATATTAATTTTCCTTTTGCGTAACTTTCCACTTTCAGGACTGGAAACTGCATAAACAAGATGAAGTAGAGTGAAAATCACTTAACATCAGATTTGTGCATTCTGCTTCAGGAGTAGCTTTATTCCTCCCATGTTTGTATTTACAGAACCAGAACTGGGCCAGGCACTTTAGTGAACTGTAACTAAGACCAGATTCAAAAGGAACATCAAGTCCTTTTGAAACAATCAATCCAGTTACCAAAGTTATTTGAACTTTTATTGGCAGGATGTGGCTGTTGTAAAAAGAAGTTAAATACAGTGACCAGCAAATGCCAAGTAGCTGTAGATGAATCCAAATTTACCTGGGTTCAGATTGCAAGTACGCTCCGCATTGCAATCAAATCCAGGTGAAACACACACATGCATATGCATATTTTGCATTTTTCCTTTTGTATTTTTCTCTTGAAAAGATCCTTTTCACTTTTGATAGGCACACTGATGCTTTTGTGCTGATAGTATTTTTCACAAAAATGTTATTGGTTACTTCTATTTTACAAGCAAGCAAACAAACAGTATGCAAATAACACACATGTATGCCCCCTTTCTAGCTGCAAGGTATTTTGTTCTAAACCTGATTCAGTTTGATAAACATGAGAATATGCTGCAACGTGTAGCCTGTTCAGCCTCCGCAATGTAGTGAACTGGAAATACATGTAGTCATGGCACAGCAAATGCACTTAGGAGTCCCCTGAGACAGATGGTGGGCTAGAATAACAGTTCCATTATTTGGAGCTGCATGTCTATTACCCTACTTATTAGCATAGTTTTGAAGTTAAACAATGGTGTTAGTTTTCTGTATGCATCCTCCTGATTGTTCATTATCAAGTTACTTTATAACGTTTATTTAGACCACTGTAATCTAGATCAAGAGTACCATGCCCTAAAAATGTAACTTCCCTGTTAACAAGACAATTAACAATTTTTAGTGAATCAGTTTAGCATCTAACTTTGTCATGGAACTGGACTCACCTTAGAAACAGGTTGTGGAAGCATTTTTCCAAGAATGAAATACTGAGCTTGATGAATTTGGAACAGTGGAAAGCCTTTCATTATCTTTAATGGGTTTTGGATCAAGACTAGGGACTAATTTTTGGAAAGTACTTAAATATGTACTTTTACATCTCTCCCTATTCCACAAAAGTATACGTCAATGGATTTTGATTCATGACTAGAGGTCAAGTAGACTTACAAGTGCTTTCTTGATCAAATATTCAATATTGGCCAAAAGATCCATCACTAAATAAATAAACAAATAAAAACAAAAGACCAAAAAACCCAAACCACCCCACCTTCCATCTACACTAGAATAAAACAAAGAAGTCCTGAGGTTTTTTCCCCTGAGTTTAAGAGAACACTTTTCTTCCAAGATATTGTTTCCTTTCATCACATCTGTTCAAATCTTTAAGACTTGATATAAGTATTCCAGCACATTGCTTGCCACCTTTTAGCTTGTGAGTAACACGCTATACTTCCCATCCACTTCATGGAACTTAAGATTTTTTCTGTAATGCCTTCAAGAACATCTTGATGTGAAAACGTTAAAAAAACGTACACACACACAACCAAGAATTGTTAATCTTATGGATGCACCATCCCCGATTTTTATGTAGCAATGACTTAAAGATTCCTGCTAGCCACTTACTGTATTTGCATGATATAAGACCTGCTGTAGCTGTTCTGTAGGTGTGTGCCTAGCTGGGTGGTATCATTGGATAAACACAGACAGAAATAAATTATTGTGATCTCAAATTATGATATTTAGATAGTGCTCATTTACAGGATAAATGTCTGTAAAATACACACATGTCTGTCTAAGACCAGCATTATTTTGCCACTTTATCCTAAGCAGCTCACAGGTCCCAGGACCAGTGTCTGCTTGTCCAAAATTGGGAATGGTGGAAGCTGAAGACAGGAAATTTCTTGCTCAGGATATCACTGCTCTTTCTTGCTCCTCCATCTCTGTTTTTCCTATGTCCATCAACTAATGGCTTAGAAATAGTCTAAGCAGAGTGAATTTAATTACTTCTTGTGTTCAAACTGAATTATAGCTGAGCAGCATTTGATGCTGATCCCAAGGCTTGTGTGTGAAACTACAAACAAGAAGAAACTGCAGATCAGAATGGATATCCTGTCAGCTGTCATTTTCTAGTGATATATTTTACTATAATTATGACGTTTTGAAAACTGTCATATATTGTAAATTACAAGGTTATTTAAGTTCTGGAGATGTACTATATTCCTGCTCTGAAGTTTCTGAAGCAATTATTTCTTTTTATGTGTTTATACTAAGGCTTAAGTCTGCCAGAGAGAAACTATACAACATTTTAAGGTGATGGATATGCAATGCATTTCAATTTCTCTCTTTGGCATTTTTGCACATTTTTAAAAAGATATACATATATATGTATATATAAAAATGAGAAACTCTTCAGCACCTATCTAATGTTTTTATAAAACGGATTTCATGACACCCAGAATATATTATGATGCATCTGTTAAGCATGCTGCCTTACCAGAAGTAAAAATCTGATATGTTTCTCTACCCTTATGTTTTCAGTACAACACCATGCTTTTTTAGCACAGACTAGGAAATAAGATTGAATATGTCTGGGAATATGGTTTCACATGGTGCATAATCCTAGTTCTGCCACTGAAGAAAATCAATGAAGGTGAAGCATTGATCTCCTTGCAGAGTGCAAATGCAGTTAGCTCTGAAACACACTGCTGGGGATTTTGTTATTCAAGTCATTCAATTGCTCAATGTGTTTGCTAACCAAGTTCTTATAATGCAGCACCTCACTAGTCTAAGCTCAGCTTCAGTTATGTGTATAGCAAAAAACAGGTCCCTTTTGGAAGACAAAAAAGGCTTTACATATGCACAGTTCTATTATATGTATGTTTGCTCAAGGCTAAACTTAAATGCCTTTTCTTCAATGACATTTCACAATGTCACCAAATATATGAAAGTCTCACAGAAGAATGTGTGAATATGAATTACTCCAGGAAAACATTCTCTTATGTTCAATTTTATTTTAGTCTGTGCTGGCTAGTCAGTTTTCCTTTCTTCTTAGAGAAAAAAAATTGACTGGTTATTTCTTGATATATACACATTTTTTGCAGGTAGATACTTACATAATTACAGGTATAACAAATGCATGCACACACATACACATACTCCTTGGATAGAGAAACATACTTATTTTTTTATTTATAAATGAACTATATCTCATTCTTGTCAGCAAAAATATTTTCCTAATTTACAGCTTTCCAACTGCAGACAATAAATCAAGTATTTTTAAAGTGATTTGACATGATTCATTTGGTGATGTGGTGAGATAGTGTTTTCTTTAATAAAAAGTAATGTAATTTCCACTGGAATAAAAATCAGTTAAATAAATTTGTACATAAAGATGCAAGAGAACTGATACGTTCTGTGGTAAACACTGCCTGGTGCTTGATCCAACAGGACCCTGACCTGCTGAAGTTTAATGCATCTGGTATGAGTTGGGATTTTCTGTGGTACTGCTGTCATTCAAATCTATATAGCTGAACCAGGTGGCATTTGTATTAAGACATAACACTAACAGATCAGCATTAATCTGCAACTATATAAAGCATTTCCTCAGAATATTAACAAGACTGAGATAATGAAATCTACTTTAAAGCAGGCTAAGAGCTGACAGCAGCCCTATTACTGGAAAGGGGAAAAAAAAGACTCAGGTTTTACTGTGTTTGACTACTCAGTGTTTAGAATGATTAAATATTAACTGAAACACTATAAGAAGGGTAGCAGATGAAAACTCAATGCCCTGAAGCAAGTGTTATCTAGGAGATTAATGTATATTATCCTTTATTGTGGCCACATGTTTAGCATAATTATAGCAAAGAAGTAAACAAAACACAAGTGTTTCAAGTAAAAGATTTCCTCTGGCCATTCAGCACTACACCAGGAGCAGCTGAAGTTCACAGGACAGCAGGGCTTTCTACATTTAAGCATTTCTACATTAAGCATTACAGTAAATCACCACAAGTATCATGCAGAACTCAACTGGTGGTGAAACATTCAGTACCAATTGAGCAGCAGTATAAAATTAATAGCTGAGCTTTTTGTATTTAAATCCACTCACTTTAAAATGTGAATACTTTGAGAAATTGTGTTATTGCATAAATAGGTACTTTATCACAATGGTGTGTGAATATAATAAATATAATATCTCTCATGCATATAGCACTTCCTTCAAAGTGCATACTACAAAGTATAAAGAGTAAAAGTAGAAATTAATAAAGCACCCTGTCTCAGGGTGAAACAGAAACTCTTAAAAATCCTTGCAAGCCACCAAAGTTAATAAATGTTTGGGTTTTTTTATGGCCACTGACTAATTTTTTGTGCATCCAGTAATTCAAAACTTGACCTCACAAAACGCACAATGATGGTACCTTCTTAACAGAAGAGCAACAGATAGCCTAAACTCTAGCTTAGTCCAGCCTTTTTCAGCCAGGTGATGTGTCTGTGTCTGGCCACTACCTCTTTGCATGCTTAAACCTCCAACTCCAACTTCAAGTAATAATAAAGCTTCAAAGTAGGATAATTTTCAGATGGAAAAGTTAAACACCTCATAATCCGTTCATTTTCCCTTGTCTGTAGCTGCTGGTGACTCACATATTCATTGCTCTGCTTTCCCTTGGGGCACCTGAATTGTGAGTTTAGCTTATGCTTTTTTCTCCCATTTTAATATATATACTTGCACAAACCTGCGAGGTATTCTGTCACAGCATCTCTAAAATTCATTCATTTTATTTAGACAACCAAAACTTGCATGAAAATTCCTAGTATCTTTCCCTGTGAATAGTGCATTTTCAGAGAGGAGAATGAATACTTCCTCATTATTTGCATTTCACTCAAAATTAAAAAAAACAAACAACAAAACCAAGCCAAACAAAAAAACCCCCAAACAAAAAAATAAAATCTTTAGCTCTGTTTTTCAGCTACTTGGATGAAAATACATTCCCACATTGAAAAATGAAAATGCATTCCCACATTTTTTTATATGTATAAAATAATACTGGAAAGCATGCCATCTTTATATTCTCAGCATGCTCACAAGAGCTGATTAAATTATTAATTGTGACTGAAATATCTGATGACTCCAGCTTTTTTTCTGTGGCTGAATCATTTGTAAACTAATCCTGATTTCCACAAAATATCTTTTATGCATCTGTGCTGAATAGTTTATGCAAACAAA